>NW_020172447.1:535561-541050 GCF_003031525.2 Neophocaena asiaeorientalis asiaeorientalis | reverse complement strand
CTTCCCGGACCGGGGCACGAACCCGCGTCCCCTGCATCGGCAGGCGGACTCTCAACCACTGCGCCACCAGGGAAGCCCTCTTGTTATTACTTTTATAAATTTTTAATTTTTTAACTTTAAATATTAAAAAAAATATATTGACTTTTGTCTTCTTATTATGTTTCACTACCAGTTCCTTGACCCAGTTTTATCAGGATTTGGACAACAGGTCCAAAAACAAACAAACAAAATAAATATATTGGTCCATAGTAACAGAGGGGACTCAGATGGTCGTAAACAGCTCTTCATGCAACAGCCACCGTTAGCAGCCATCCTGCTCACACACCTCTAGTGACAATAGTGGTAACCAACTTATCTAGGTGTGCCCAGGACTATCACAGTTATAAAACTGAACAATGCACATTCCAGGAAAACCTCCAGTGCCTGTTTGCCCAGGACTGTTAGTCACGCTAAATGACAGGGGCACACTCTCTCCTGAGGCAGGCCATTTCTCATTTTCAGTATCCACTTCCTTCATATTAATCCTAGAATCATCTCCCTGCATTCTGGTTTTGTTTCTCCTTGGGTTCCTGAAGAGCTTTTGTGGGACTGTAGATGCGAAAGGCATGTGGTATGTGAGAGAGAACAATAGATGGGCTAAGAGATGAGGACGATTCTAGTTTAGGGGACAAGATAGAGAAATATAAGGAGTATGACTTTTAGAGAGAGAAAGACCCCGATTTTTAGCCTCATTCTATCATCTTCCTGCTATGCGATATTTGATGACTGACTTGACCCCTTTGAGCTTCAGTTGCCTAACTTCTCAGGTAGGCCTGATGATAAACCTGAGAGTGTTGTTGTAAGGACTAAATCTTTAAGAAGGTAAATGTAGAGTGCCAACACATAGTAGATAATAAACATTATCCCTTCTCCCCCATCGCAAATTTCTGCTTTTCTAGTGTCAGTTCTGCCACTTATTGGAAAGGTGACTGGACAAGTCACTTCTTCCTCCTTGGACTTCAATTTATACATGTATAGATAAGCTAAATATTCTTTTGTATTCCTTCAAACTCTAATAACTACCATTTAGAAGTCCCTAACATTTTACCACAAATAGGAAATATATTCTCAAATGGTATATGAATTAAAGAGAAGATACTGAAAGCCTAGAAAAACAAATGCATTCATATTAATATTTTAAATCAAAAATAGTTTTTTCTTCCTAAGAGACCTAGACAACTAATCCAGCATTCCTATTACCAAGGAAGCTAAGTTCACGATCAATGCAGGTCATCCGACAATAGCATTTCTTAATTCTGAGGATTAAGTTGCTGTACACACTTAGGAAAGTCACTGTTGCAAACATGGCAAATTAAAAGCTCAAACTCAGCATAAAGAAGAAAAATATCCTAATCAGAAAGAGTAAATAGGAAAAGATGAAAATATTCACTGATCTCCTGTCTCCAAATAATTTATGCTACAAAAGGAGTCAGAGATATATTTTTGTTATTCTGGCACTTTTCCGGGGAAGATCAGTTTGCCTCTAAAGGAAATGTCACAAATGCATACAATATTGGAACATTTAAATGAAAAGTTTGACTTTGTGCAATGTAATTGTGTCAAGCCCTTTGACTCAGGGTTTAATCCTCACAATAAATTTGTTAGGAACATGTAATTATCCCTAATTTGAATAGGAGAAAACTAAGGCTCAGAAGAGGCTAAGCAACATGTTCAAGGTCACACAGAAAATAAATGGCAGAACTAGTTTTCAAATTCAGATCCATCTTGCTGGCAGAGCTAAGGCGTTGCCACTCTCACACTGCCCACACCTCCAGGTAGAGGTAAACAAAGAATAGGTTACTAAATAGCATCTGAATAGATGATCAAACAGAGATGGCAGGAGCTGCTACTACTGGAATCTAGGCTTTAAAAATGAATCAGGCTTCATTACTCATGAGGAAAAAAACCTCAAAATTCAACAATACTAAGGATGGATCTCAGTGAGCTTTGGCTAAATGATTACATTATTTTATAAATTGAGATATTATTTACACATGAAATGCACCATTTAAAAGTGTGCAACTCAGTGGCTTTTTTTTTTTTATATACACAGAAAACTTCCCATTATTCCCTGTTCAGTGAGAGTTCAACTTGGAGGTCCATTAGCCTCTGAGAACCCATAAGCCTACGACTACTCCATATATACATACACGAATAAACCCTTAGTCTCCTCCATTCACCCTCTGATCTTGGCGTCTTCTCTTTGATTTTTGTTTTGTTTTTACATCTTTATTGGAGTATAATTGCTTTACAATGGTCTGTTAGTTTCTGCTTTATAACAAAGTGAATCAGTTATACATATACATATGTTCCCATATCTCTTCCCTCTTGTGTCTCCATCCCTCCCACACTCCCTATCCCATCCGTCTAGGTGGTCACAAAGCACCGAGCTGATCTCCCTGTGCTATGCGGCTACTTCCCACTAGCTATCTATTTTACGTTTGGTAGTGTATATATGTCCATGCCACTCTCTCGCTTTGTCACAGCTTACCCTTGCTGCTCCCCATATCCTTAAGTCCGTTCTCTAGTAGGTCTGTGTCTTTATTCCTGTCTTACCATTAGGTTCTTCATGACACTTTTTTCCCTTAAAATCCACATATATGTGGTAGCATACGGTATTTGATTTTCTCTTTCTGACTTACTTCACTCTGTATGACAGACTCTAGGTCCATCAAACTCATTACAAATAGCTCAGTTTCGTTTCTTTTCATGGCTGAGTAATGTTCCATTGTATATATGTGCCACATCTTCTTTATCCATTCATCCGATAATGGACACATAGGTTGTTTCCATCTCTGGGCTATTGTAAACAGAGCTGCAATGAATATTTTGATACATGACTCTTCATGAATTACGGTTTTCTGAGGGTATATGCCCAGTAGTGGAATTGCTGGGTCATATGGTAGTTCAATTTGTAGTTTTTCAAGGAGCCTCCATACTGTTCTCTTTGCTTCATTTGCAAATATTTTCTCCCATTCTGAGGGTTGTCTTTTGGTCTTGTTTATGGTTTCCTTTGCTGTGCAAAAGCTTTGAAGTTTCATTAGGTCCCATTTGTTTATTTTTGTTTTTATTTCCATTTCTCTAGGAGGTGGGTCAAAAAGGATCTTCCTGTGATTTATGTCATAGAGTGTTCTGCCTATGTTTTCCTCTAAGAGTTTGATAGTGTCTGGCCTTACATTGAGGTCTTTAATCCATTTTGAGCTTAGTTTTGTATATGGTGTAAGGGAGTGATCTAATTGCATACTTTTACATGTACCTGTCCAGATTTCCCAGCACCACTTATTGAAGAGGCTGTCCTTTCTCCACTGTACATTCCTGCCTCCTTTATCAAAGATAAGGTGACCATATGTGCGTGGGTTTATTTCTGGGCTTTCTGTTCTGTTCCATTGATCTATCTTTCTGTTTTTGTGCCAGTACTATACTGTCTTGATTACTGTAGGTTTGTAATATAGTCTGAAGTCAGGGAGCCTGATTCTTCCAACTCCATTTTTCATTTTCAAGATTTCTTTGGCTATTCAGGGTCTTTTGTGTTTCCATACAAATCGTGAAATTCTTTGTTCTAGTTCTGTGAAAAATGCCAGTGGTAGTTTGGTTGGGATTGCATTGAATCTGTAGAAGATTGCTTTGGGTAGTAGAGTTGCAGGTTGTGTATTTCTAAGAATTTGTCCATTTCTTCCAGGTTGTCCATTTTAGTGGCATAGAGTTGCTTGTAGTAATCTCTCATGATCTTTTGTATTTCTGCAGTGTCAGTTGTTACTTCTTTTTCATTTCTAATTCTGTTGAGTTGTGTCTTCTCCCTTTTTTTCTTGATGAGTCTGGCTAATGGTTTATCAGTTTTGTTTATCTTCTCAAAGAACCAGCTTTTAGTTTTATTGATCTTTGCTATCATTTCCTTCATTTCTTTTTCATTTATTTCTGATATGATTTCTTTCCTTCTGCTACTTTTTGGGTTTTTTTGTTCTTCTTTCTCTAACTGCTTTAGGTGCAAGTTTAGGTAGTTTATTCGAGATGTTTCCTGTTTATTTAGTTCGAATTATACTGTTATAAACTTCCCTCTTAGAACTGCTTTGCTGCATCCCATAGGTTTTGGGTCATTGTGTCTCCATTGTCATTTGTTTCTAGGTATTTTGTGATTTCCTCTTTGAGTTCTTCAGTGATATCTTCGTTATTAAGTAGTGTATTGTTTAGCCTCCATGTGTTTGTATTTTTTACAGATCTTCTCCTGTAATTGATACCTAGTCTCATAGCATTGTGGTCAGAAAAGATACTTGATAAAATTTCAATTTTCTTAAATTTACCAAGCCTTGATTTGTGACCCAAGATATGATGTATCCTGGAGAATGTTCCATGAGCACTTGAGAAAAATGTGTATTCTGTTGTTTTTGGATGGAATGTCCTATAAATATCAATTAAGTCCACTGTGTTTAATGTATCATTTAAAGCTTGTATTTCCTTATTTATTTTCATTTCGGATGATCTGTCCATTGGTGAAAGTGGGGTGTAAAAGTCCCCTACTACGTGTGTGTTACTGTCCATTTTCTCTTTTATGGCTTATAGTATTTGCCTTATGTGCTGAGGTGCTCATATGTTGGGTGCATAAATATTTACAATTGTTATATCTTCTTCTTGCATCGATCCCTTGATCATTATTTAGTGTCCTTCTCTGTCTATTCTAATAGTCTTTATTTTAAAGTCTATTTTGTCTGATATGAGAATTGCTACTCCAGCTCTCTTTTGGTTTCCATTTGCATGGAATATCTTTTTCCATCCCCTTACTTTCAGTCTGTATGTGTCTCTAGGTCTGAAGTGGGTCTGTTGTAGACAGCATATACATGGACTTGTTTTTGTATCCATTCAGGCATTCTGTGTCTTTTGGTGGGAGCATTTAGTTCATTTACATTTAAGGTAATTATGGATATGTATGTCTGTATTCCCATTTTCTTAATTGATTTGGGTTCATTATTTTAGACCTTTTCCTTCTCTTGCCTAGAAAAGTTCCTTTAGCATTTGTTGTAAAGCTAGTTTGGTGGTGCTGAACTCTCTCAGCTTTTGCTTGTCTGTGAAGATTTTAATTTTTCTATCAAATCTGAATGACATCCTTGCTGGGTAGAGTACTCTTGGTTGCAGGCTTTTCTCCTTAATCACTTTAAATATGTCCTGCTGTTCCCTTCTGGCTTGCAGAGTATCTGCTTAAAGATCAGCTGTTACCCTTATGGGGATTCCCTTGTGTGTTATTTGTTGTTTTTCCCTTGTTGCTTTTAATATGTTTTCTTTGTATTTAATTTTTGACAGTTTATTTAGTATGTGTCTTGGCGTATTTCTCCTATGATTTATCCTGTATGGGACTCTCTGTGCTTCCTGGACTTGATTAACTATTTCATTTCTTATATTAGGGAAGTTTTCAACTGTAATCGCTCAAATATTTTTTCAGTCACTTTCTTTTTCTCTCT
>NW_020172447.1:506392-535447 GCF_003031525.2 Neophocaena asiaeorientalis asiaeorientalis | reverse complement strand
CTCCCTATTTCCTCTTCATTTGTTATGTCTGGTGCGTTTTTATCTTGCTCCTTCATCTGCTGTATGTTTTTGTCTTCTCATTTTACTTATCTTGCTGTGTTTGGGGTCTCCTTTTTGCAGGCTGCAGGTTCATTATTCCCATTGTTTCTGGTGTCTTTCCCCAGTGGATAAAGTTGGTTCAGTGGGTTGTGTAGGCTTCTTGGTGGAGGGGAGTAGTGCCTGTGTTCTGGTGGATGAGGGTGGATCTTGTCTTTCTGGTGGGCAGGTACACGTGTTGTGTTTTGGGGTGTCTGTGGACTTATTATGTTTATAGGCTGCCTCTCTGTTAATGGTTGGGTTTGTGTTCCTGTCTTGCTATGAAGCAAAATTATACTGAAAAAATCTCACACAGAAGCATACACATACACACTCACAAAAATAGGAAAAGGGAAAAAAGTAATAAATCTTGATCTCAATGTCCACCTCCTCAATTTGGGATGACTCGTTGTCTATTCATATATTCCACAGATGCAGGCTACATCAAGTTGATTGTGGAGCCTTTAATCCGCTGCTTCTGAGGCTGCTAGCAGAGATTTCCCTTTCTCTTTTTTGTTCTCACAGCTCCCGGGGCTCAGATTCGGATTCGGCCCCGCCTCTGCGTGTAGATTGTCGGAGGGCGTCTGTTCTTCACTCAGAGAGGACGGGGTTAAAGGAGCCTCTGCTTCGGGGACTCTGGCTCAGTCAGGCCACGGGGAGGGAGGGGTATGGCGTGCGGGGCGAGTCTGTGGCGGCAGAGGCTAGCATGACGTTTCACCAGCCTGAGGGGCGCCATGCGTTCTCCCGGGGAAGTTGTCCCTGGATCACGGGACCCTGGCAGTGGCGGGCTGCACAGGCTCCCACGAAGGGGTGTGTGTATTGTGACCTGTGCTCGCACACAGGCTTCTTGGTGGCGGCAGCAGCAGGCTTAGCATCTCATGCCCATCTCTGGGGTCCGTGCTTTTAGCCGCGTCTCACGCCTGTCTCTGGAGCTCCTTTGAGCAGTGCTCTTAATCCCTCTCCTTGCGCACCAGGAAACAAAGAGGGAAGAAGAAGTCTCTTGCCTCTTTGGCCGGTCCAGACTTTTCCCTGGACTCCCTCCCGGCTATCCATGGTGCACTAACCCCTTGCAGGCTGTGTTCACGCTGCCAACCCCAGTCGTCTCCCTGCGCTTGACTGAAGCCCAAGCCTCAACTCCCAGTCCTGCCTGCCCCGGCAGTTGAGTAGACCTGCCTCTCGGGCTGGTGAGTGCTGGTTGGCACCGATCCTCTGTGCGGGAATCTCTCCGCTTTGCCCTCGGCACCCCTGTTGCTGTGGTCTCCACCGCAGCTCTGAAGCTTCCCCCTCCACCACCCGCCATCTCCGCCCGTGAAGGGGCTTCCTAGTTAGTGTGGAAACCTTTCCTTCACAGCTCCCTCCCACTGGTGCAGCTCCCGTCCCTATCCTTTTGTCTCTGTTTATTCTTTTTTCTTTTGCCCTACCCAGGTACGTGGGGACTTTCTTGCCTTTTTGGAGGTCTGAGGTCTTCTGCCAGCATTCAGTAGGTGTTCTGTAGGAGTTGTTCCACGTGTAGATGTATTTCTGGTGTATCATCTGTGGGGAGGAAGGGGATATCCGTGTCTTACTCTTCCTCCATCTTCCCCTCCAGCCTCAACTCAGTGGCTTTTAGTATATTCACAGAGTTGTGCAAGCATCACTGCAATACAATTCTAGATCATTTTCACACCCTCAAAAGAAACCACAAACCCATTAGCATCAGTCCCTATTCCCACCTTCCCCCTACATTCAGTGATCCACTGATTTACTTCTTGTCTCTCTGGATTTGCCTAGTCTAGACATTTCATTTAAACAAAATCATACAATATGTGGCTTTTTGTGACTGGCTTCTTTCACTGAAAATAATGTTTTCGGAGTTATTCTATGTTGTATTGAGTATCCATCCTTTGTTTCTTTTCGTTGCCACACATTGTTCCATTGAATAGCTGTATCAGAACTGTTTAACCATTCAGCAATTGAAGAACACTTCCATTCTTTCCATTTACTGGCTATTACGAATAATGCAGTCAACAACATTTGTATATAATTGTTTGTTTGTATATGTTTTCAGTTCTTTTAGCAATATACCTAGGCATGGAATTGCTGAATCATGTGGTAACTCTATGTTTAACATTTTTTTAATCTTATGCTCATTTATTGTTTTTTACTGTTTGCCAAAATCCCCTTAAACTTATACTGTGTTATATGTTGATTATATCTCAGTACAACTGGAGCAAAAATAATTGGGGTAGGATCATTAGCAAAATAAAAACAAAAACAAAAGAAGAAAAAGGAAATAACTATGCACCAGTTACTGAACTCCTTCTTCTGTTGTCCTTAGATTTGACACCTTCCTCTAGTGGTCATATCATCTTGGGGCACTGGTCTCTACCTCTTTTCCCATAGATTTCTGCCCACTTGCCTATCAAGTACCATGATTAATTTGGTTTATCTTTTATTCTGTCATTTCAGCTGAATCCTTCAAGGAATTTGCCGAATTGCTCAACGAAGTAGAAAACGAGAGGATGATGATGGTAGGTCATTAACACTGGGCCTGGAACCAAGATCATCTCTGATCTTGGGAAGTTTTCTTGTCCTCATTGGTTGGAGTGACACTATGTTGTTTCAGTTTCTGTCTCATCATTACCTGGGTACTGTAAAGAGAGGAAATTGATCTGGTTATTCTATCTCAAGTTCCCATCCTGAGAGTTTAGCATTAGGTAGAGGGAAATTAGTCTATTCATTTCAGTGAGATAAGATTTCAGAGGACATTAAATTCGACTGTCGAACATGTTGACAAAAATTGTGGTCTTTAGTGTACTTAAACAAATTATCTATTTATGTGCTTATGTGCTTTTAGAAGTAATAATGTGGGCTTTATTTATGACATATGATTGTTTTATTTAAATCTATGTGAAAACTTTTTTTCCTTACATTTAAAGTCTAATTTATTAATATTAATAGACTTTAATATTTAGAGCAGTTTTCATTTTACAGAAAAGTTGAGTGGAAAGTGCAGAGAGATTTCATATACAGTTGCCCTTTGAACGTCACAGGTTTGATCTGTGTGTGTCCACTTATATGTGGGTGCTTTTCAATGAATACTACAGTACTACATGATCCGAGTTCAGTTGAATCTATTGTTGTGGAACCTCAGATACTGGAAGACTGACTGTAAAGTTATATGCAGAATTTTGACTGCACAGTGTGTGTGTGGGGTCAGTTCCCTTGACCCTTGCACTGTTCAAGGGTAAACTGTACTCCCTTTCTTCCCCCTCTCCTCCCCATACTGTTTCCTCTATTATCATCTTGCGTGTGTGGTACATTTGTTTCAGTTAATGAACCAACATCAATGCAATATTATTAAGTCCATAGTTACATTAGGGTTCACTCTTTATTGAATATTTTATGGGTTTTGACAAATGCTTAATGACATATATTCACCATCAAAGTTTCATCATAAAGAATATTTTCATTGCCCTAAAAATCCCCTGTGATTCCCCCTTCCTTCTCTGATATCCAAATCCCTGGCAAACATTTATCTTTTTACTGTGTTTTGCCTCTTCTAGAATATCATACAGTTGGAGTCATACAGTATATAGCCTTTTCAGATTGGCTCCTTTGACTTAGTAATATGCGTTTAAAGTTCCTCTATGTCTTTTCATGGCTTGAAAGCTCATTTCTTTTTGTCATTGAATAATATATATGCATATATTATAATCTATATTCCATCATATGGATGTACCACGGTTTGTTCATCCCTACACCCATTGAAGGATATCTTGGTTACTACCAAGTTTTGGCAATTATGAAAAACCTTCCATAAACATTTGTGTGCAGATTTTTGTGTGGATGTAAATTTTCAACTCTTTTGATTAATTTCCAAGGAATCCAGTTGCTAGGTTGTGTGATATGTCTAGATTTGTAAGAAACTGCCAAACTGTCTTCCAAAGTGACTACCATTTTGCATTCTCACCAGCTTTGAATGAGAGTTATTGTTGCTCCACATGCTCACCAGCATTTGATGTTGGCTGTGTTTTGGATTTTACCCATTTTAATATGTGCATGTAATGGTATATCTTTGCTGTTGTAATTTGTGTTTTCCTGATGACATTTGATTTGGAACATCTTTCCATATGCTTATTTGCCACCTGTAGATCATTTTTGGTGAGGTGTCTGTTCAGGTCTTTTGCCTATTTTTTAATTGGTTTGTTTGTTTTCTTATTGTTCAGTTTTAAGATTTCTTTGTATATTTTGGATGCCAGTCCTTTATCAGAAATGTGCATTGCAAAAAAATTTCCAGTCTGTGGCTTATCTTTTCATTTTCTTAACAATGTCTTTTGTGGAGCAGAATTTTTAAATTTTAATGAAGTCCAGCTTATCAGTTCTTTCACAGATCATGCTTTTGGGGTTGTATCTAAAAAATCAGCGCCAAACCAAAGGTTTTCTCATATGTTATCTTCTAGGAGTTTTATAATTCTATGTTATACCTTTAGGTCTATGACCCCTTTTGAGCTAATTCTTGAGAAAGTGTAAGAATTGTCTCTAGATTCCTTTTTTTTTTTCCCATGGGGAAGTCTGGTTGTTTCACCATTTCTGAAAAGACTGTCCTTTTTCCATTGAATTACCTTTGCTTCTTTGGCAAAGACCAATGGACTATATTTGTGTGGATCTATATCTGGGCTCTCTATTCTGTTCCATTGATCTGTTTGTCTATTTTTTCAGCAATATCACAGGATTTTTTTTACAAAACTAAAAAAATATTGAAGTATAGTTGATTTAAATATTGTGTTAGTTTCAGGTATAACAGTAAAGTGATTCATATATATATATATTCAAATTATTTTCCATTATCAGGTATTACAAGAAGTTGAATATAGCTCCCTGTGCTATACAGTAAATCCTTGTTGCTTATCTATTATATATATAGTAGCTTGTATCTGTTAATCCTATATTCCTAATTTATCCCTCCTCCCCTCCCATTCCCCTTTGGTTACTGTAAGTTTATTTTCTATGTCTGTGAGTCTGTTTCTGTTTTGTATATAGATTCATTTGTCTTATTTTTTAGCTTCCACATGTAAGTGATATCATATATTTGTCTTTCTCTGTCTGACTTACTTCACTTAGTATGATAATCTCTAGGTCCATCCCTGTTGCTGCAAATGGCAATATTCCATTCCTTTTTATGGCTGAGTAATATTCCATTATGTGTATGTTTATATATAAATATATATGTGTGTGTATATTGATATGTGTGTATATATATTTATGTATGTATGTATCACATCTTCTTAAGCCAATCATCTGTTGATGGGCACTTGGGTTGTTTCCATGTCTTGGCTATTGTAAATAGTGCCACTGTGAAACTTGGGGTGCATGTATCTCTTCAACTTAAAGTTTTAATTTTTTTCTGGATATATGCACAGGAGTGTGATTGCTGGATCATATGGTAGCTCTATTTTTAGTTTCTTAAGGAGCCTTCATACTGTTTTCCATGGTCACTGCACCAATTTACATTCCCACCAACTGTGTGAGGGTTCCCTTTTCTCCTCATCTTCTCCAGCATTTATTATTTGTAGACTTTTTAATGATGGCCATTCTGACCAGTGTCAGGTGATACCTCATTGTGGTTTTGATTTGCATTTCTCTAATAATTTGTGATGCTGAGCATCTCTTCTTGTGACTGTTGGCCATCTGTATGTCTTTGGAGAAATGTCTATTTAGGTCTTTAGTTCAGTTTTTAATTTTCTTTTGGTATTAAGTTGTATGAGCTGTTTGTATAGTTTGGATGTTAACTCCTTGTCGATCACATTGTTTGCAAATATTTTCTCCTATTCTGTAGGTTGTCTTTTCATTTTGCCAATGGTTTCCTTTGCTGTGCAAAAACTTTTAAGTTTCGTTAGATCCCATTTGTTTATTTTTGCTTTTATTCCTTTTGCTTTGGGAGATTGATCTAAGAAAATATCACTATGATTCATGTCCGAGAATGTTTTGCCTATGTTCTCATCTGGAAATTTTATGGTGCCATGTCATATTTAGGTCTTTAAAACACTTTGTGTTTATTTTTGTATATGGTGTGAGGGAGTGTTCTAATTTAATTGATTTACATAGCTGTCCAGCTTTCCCAACACCACTTGTTGAAGAGACTGTATTTTCTCCATTGTATATTTTTGCGTACTTTGTCATAGATTAATTGACCATATGTCTGTGGATTTATTTCTGGGCTCTCTGTTCTTTTCCATTGATATATATATCTACTTTTGTGCCAATACCATGCTGCTTTGATTACTGTAGGTTTGTAATGTTGTCTGAAGTCTGGATGGTTTGTACCTCCAGCTTTGTTCTTTTTCCTCAGGATTGCTTTGGCAATTCTGGGTCTTTTGTGGATCCATATAAATTTTAGGATTATTTGTTCTTGTTCTGTGAAAAATGTTATGGACCAATACCACACTATCTTGATTACTTTAACTTTGTAGTAAGTCTTGAAGTAGGGTATGAACTTCAGAGCTTGTTTATCAATATCCACAAAACAAATTGCTGGAATTTTGATTGGAATTGCATTGAATCTATAGATGGGACAAACTGACATCTTAAAAATATTGTCTTACTATTTGTGAACATGGGTTATCTCTCCCATTTATTTAGACCTTCTTTGATTTCTTTCTTCAGAGTTTTATAGTTTCCTCATAATGATCTTATACATATTTTGTTAGATTTATTCCTAAGTATTTATATTTTTTTGTGAACTCTATTTTAACAGTTGAATGAGTAATCTTTTTGGTGGTCCCTGGACTTGTACCACCAGTGTCACCTGGGAAATTGTTAAAAATGAAGGTCCTTGGCCACACACCAGAGCTAGCTGAGACTTAAATGTGGAAGTGCCTATGTTGGTCAATATTTATTTTTATTAGGAGCATGTGGGTCAAGTGGAAACAATGTTAAGGACAACAAAGTGGTCTATCTTCCCTTTCTCTCATTGGATGACTTTGTATTGGCAACTCAGTTTTGTTAAACCCATTTATTCCAATAGCAAGAGTTCTTTAATCTGTAATCACTCTTCCTTTTCAACGGGGTGGTACTGGCTTCTCAGAATACTGCTACCATTTCATCTCAGCTCCTAGAGAGTTAGGATTGAAGGCAGAGCCCATAAATCTGGGAAATTAGATCTTTAGGTGCTAATAGTGGCTGTGCCACTAACTTATTTGTGACTTCACACTAATCACTTTATTTCTTCTAGTCTCTCTTTATATGTAGAATGAGAAAAAATTTCCATCTTCTAAGTTTGTTGTAAGTACTCCAAATGATAAAATGAATATGATAGTGTTTTATAATAGCAAAAATCACTGATTATATAAATGTTTCTAGTTATCTTTTGTTGCCCCCAAGATTTGGCTTGTGGAAATTTGACTTGGGAATTTTCTTCATTTAAGAGATTTGCTTATAGTGATAGTTAAGAGAGGCCAATATGGGTAGTTTTCCCAGAGCCTGTTAGATGCCCCACTAGCTAATCCACACTCTACTAAATATTTTCTTCTGTTTTAAGAGTTTGTGGACTGCTACCAATGTTGATCTCAAAGACATTCACCCCTGTTTCATTCAGATACCACTAGAAATGTCAGCTGTACAACTCTTCAGCCCTAGTTGTTTCTTGATCTCTTTTACTTACCCGATTACAAAGCTCTAAAATATTGAAGAAGGATTCACCTTTTGAGATGTTTTTCTCACCATAATTGCTGGCTCTTTTCCACAGGACTGACTCATTTTCTTCTGTCTTTAATTATGTTCTGCCCTTTTGTTCCCTCAATTCTTCAGTCATGTCTTGAGTATTGGCTCCCTATTTCCTATTTAATTACAGGAATGCTGTGTAGGTTAGGCTCAATTAAGGCCTTTTACAACATGCCAGGGATCGTTCTTGACTGCACCTCTCTCATTTCCTGGAACTGTGGTAGAAGGACTCCTGTACCTCAATATGGTAGATGTTAAACAGCTTTCTATAATTTCTATAAAAAGAGGCCCAAAGAAGCTTTAGTAGAACATGAAGGAAGTTCATAGCCCTAGCATGTGACAACTGCAGGTGTCTAGTCATTCTCATAATGAATTTTAAATTGTTGAAGAAACTATGGAGGGAATAAATGAAGAGGAGCATCCCCACTTTTATTTCTTAAAAAGTACAGTGGGGGAGGTTGTAGTACCTCCGAAAGTGGCCTTTAAAAGTCTGGGTAACAGACTTTCTCTATGATTAATGATAAGAGGCTTGCCTAGATGTCTTTCTAACTCTGAAGGGGACTCTGTTGGCAATGGCAAGGTCTTTCTTTGAGGACTGCCAAGAATGACCTAAAACAGTGTACCCTCAATGCCTTCTTTTGGTATTGGTTAACCATCAAAGATTCCTGAGCAATTCTTCACTAATAGATTGAATGCCATCTCTGTTTTAGTAAGTGGCCTATCTAGTTTGGTTTTATTCAATCAGAACCAGATTTTAGATAAACTCACTAATGTGTTTAGAATGTCACTTATGCTGGGGCTTCTACTGTGATATAGTAGGCAGGAGCTTTTGTCCTAGAGAGCTCACAAAATGAATGCAGTGATAAGAAAGGGAATAAAGGCCAAGTTTACTTAAAAGGGCTTTTCTGAGTAATTGTTAGATTTCTAAGGAATTTAAAGGTAAAGCTGAATGGGAAAGAAAAAAGAGCCAATCCTCAGTGCGACATTTTCCTACATTTCTAGCTCTATGTTCTGGCAGAAATTAGTATAATAACCAGTGAATGTTAAAGAGAGGAAAAGGTTCAGAGAATCTATTTGTGTTGTAGGAGACAGGGAGCAGTATTTCCAATGCAATTAAGGAAAACTCTCGACTCTAATTTAAGTGAACCATGTGCTACTTTTCTAGACTGGGACAGGGCCAAACGTAAAAATAGTAGCCTTATGAACTCTGTGAGAAGTTACTGGCACACTTACTTATGCAAGAAAATCCCCCGTGGAACATGAAAAACTGGCACCTGTACCATCCTTGGGGTGCCTGCATATGCAAGGGCTCAGCTGAATATCCATACAGAGGCTTGACACATATTACTCTCTTTAGAAGTGGCATGTTCACTTCTTATTCAAAGACAAACTTCCTCAAGGTTTCCCAATTGGCTACTTTTGTGTTATCTTCGTGAAACTGGAAATAGTTTTTCTAATTATCTATTGCTACATAACACCCTATTCCAAAATGTGGTGACTTAAACTATTTAATTTTATCTCATGATTTTGTGGGTCAGGAATTCATGCAGGGGTCAGCTCAGAGATTCTTCTGCTCTATGTGGTGGTATTCACCTTGGAGGTGGGGTGATATGGAGGGTCCAAAATAGCTTCACTCACATATCTGGGACCTTAGTGAGATGACTGCAAGGCTGGGCTCAGCGGGTCTTTTGACAAGAAAGTCTACATTTGGTCTCTCTAGCTTGGTAGTCCCAGGGTAGTCCAACTTTTTATATTGTGGCTCAGGGCTCATGAGGAGTGTTCCAAGGGAACCAGGTGGAAGTTACTGGCCTTTTATGACCTAGCCTGGGATGTCATGTAGTATCCCTTCTGCTGTACTGTGTTTGTTCAAAGCAGTAACAAACCTACTCATATTCAAGGTAGAGGGGATGGAGACCTTCCTTCTCAATGTGAGGAGTATCATAGAATTTGTGTCCATGTTTTAAAACTTCCACAATAGTAAAGAAGAAAAATTATTCCCTGTATGTAATCTATGACACCAATAACTTAGTTTATTTCCAGGTGGGTACACAAAGTTGATAGCACATAATTCACAATCCATGGAAATGTAGAGTGTATTGGGCAAAGGAGACAGGCTGGTACTTTTAGTAAGAGAATTATTGTTTTCAATCAAGGATAGTCACTGGTGTCTATTTTTGATATCGTGGAGCTTTGATTGGGTGAGAGTTTGCCCATTTAGTTGAACGTTGAATCATACCTGGATAGAAAATAAGAGGTCCAAAGTGCCTGTAGGACTTGGATACAATATGTATTAATGCCTCAATTCGTGTTGCTTTTTGTTGGTAGTTTAAAAATTGCTTCTTACTCTGGAGAATACAGAACTGGTCGAAACTGGCTTTATACTCTCTATTCTATTTTTGTTATAAAGACATATCTTGTCTTACTGACACTTTGTCTCTTCTGATAACGAAGCCAGTCCCTCATTTTCTTGTCTTGTAATGGATCAAAATTAAATTGCAGCTAATTCGCACCTCTGAAGAAACAAACCCCACTTGTTGCGTTGGATAGATGAAATCTCCCAAGAGGTTTACATGAAGACAAAGCTTTGTATGTCTCTACCTGCCCACTGTGCAAGGGATTCAATTTGGATATGATGTTTTTATATTTCCAACACCATATTAATGCCAATATTTTTAGTACCTGGACAGGCTGTTCCTGTCAGGTTCTGAACTTACAGTTAGGTTGTTAGAAGGCCTGGTCCAGTATTCTCTGTGATGCTGTAATACACTCCTAGTTCTGAGGGAAATGTTCTGGTTTTATGACACACCAGGGCAGGGCTGGAAACAATTTATACTGGGATTTTTCCTGATGCTCTTCCTGCTAACTCATTTGCCTCCCATGAAATTATTTGCACTTGGTGCAATTGGCCTTTTCATGTATTTTCCCTTCCCTTTCTCTTCTCTTTTCCACATATACTTCAGGCTTCCTGTGTCTGTTTCTGGGCATGACCCTGGATATTTATCAATTAAAAACTCAGATCAGACTACCAGTAAAGTTACAGAGAAATGCCCCTAATGTTCCTTCTTTCATTTCCTCTCACAGCATTTGATTTTTTTTAAGGAGGAAAAGTTTACTTTTTCAAATTAAAACTTGATTCCACACCTCTCCAACTTTGGTATTAATGTTATCTCTGATTTTCACAGATTTTGATTTCCATGTACAGTTATATTAATTCCCAGACACATCACAAATATTGAAAGATTTGAAAGCATCAACTTAATCCCAATTTGCCATTATATTTTTAATGCAAGAATAAAGTTTTGGTGAGTAGTTAAGGAAATGAATCCAAATGTCTAATTATACCAATAGCTCCAACTTAAAACAAATTAAAAAGCTAGAACAGTGCTTTTAAAACTTGAGTGTACACACAAATTACCTAGGGCCCTTGTTAAAATAAGGATTCTTATTTGATAGGTCTGGGGTGGAGGCTGAGATTCTGCATTTCTAACAAGATCCCAGGTGATGCTGCTGCTGCTGGTTAGTGGGCCATATTTTGAGTAGCAAGGACCCAGAAGAGTTTTTGAAACCTTTGTTAATTTAAGTGAAATGTTCACTTTAACATTTCTTCATAAACCAGTTTGCATAAAGCTAGGTCAGTTACTCAACTGCTCCAGGGTTAGGGAGTAATTCCCTCATTAAATCCAAGATGTCATTGATTGTTAGATGAGTCATTATTTTATGTGCTGCTAAGAAGGGAAAACACTGACAAACTATGATGCATGGTGATTTCAGAAATGTTAAAATAGGAATCTTAGAATTCAAGAAATCGGGTGGTTTCTCTGACTCCTTCCCAGTTTCCACAATGAGTGTTTACTCTGTGCTAGGTACTTCGTCTACAAGATAGGTGCTGTGATGATCCTATTTGACAAAGGTTTGGAGTGGCAAATTACCTTAAGTGGCACAGCTGGAATTTGAACCCTGGTCTCTATGACTGGAGAACCCACACTCTCATCTTCTCCCCCACAGGAAGGGCTCTTGTCCTTGAGAAAAATGCTCCCCTGTGCTATCTCCCATGGTATTCACTTAAGGTAATCGTCAAAGCATTTGATTTTAAAAGACCAATATGGGAAACACAGTAACAAAACTCAACAAACCAGCAAACTAGTTAACGTTTTGCAGGATGGTGTATTACAAGGAAATACCCTAGTAACAATGAATGTTGAATCTGAACCTTGCTAATCTACAAGTTATTTTGCGTGTTCTTTCTTTTTCTCTAGGTACACAATGCTAGTGATTTGCTGATCAAACCCCTGGAAAATTTCCGGAAGGAACAAATAGGCTTCACAAAGGTACATTTTCTCTACATGTATAAGATATTTTTTTATAGCAGTTGAGTAGTTGTTTGGGCTACCACCCTTTACTCTTCAGAGGTGAGGAGGATTCGTCTCTATAGGAAAACTCATTATCAAAAAATGTGAGACAATCTGGATTTGGCTCCTGACTGTGCTTCCAACTAGCTCTATAACTGTGGACAAGACATTTCTTTTGGAGCTTCAGTTTCTCCATATGGAAAATGGGGAGCTTGATAAATAGCTATTATTTAAAGGTGACTTACCATGTGATGAGCCCCGGGCTAGGTGTTTTACGTTCATTCTCTAATCAAAGCAACCCTGTGAGGTTCTGGTATTATCCGCATTTTACAAGTCATGCAACTGAGGTTTGAACAAGATAAAGAACATGATCAAAGTTATAGCTATATAGTTAGTAATTAACAGTTGACAAGATTTAAACCTGAGAATCTATTTAGCTTCAAATCCCACATTCTTCCATTAAACTATAGTCTAGATCTATGCTGTCCAATATGGTAGCCACAAGCTATATAAAGAAAATAAAATTAATAACTCAGTTTCTCAGTCATGCTAGTCACATTTCAAATGCTCAGTGAGTCACATGTGGCTAGTGGCTACTGTATTGGACAGGGCAGCATTGTACCAGATAATGTCAGTTCCCATGGATCTCTCTGATTCCCCAGTGTCTCATGAAGGGGTATGAATAATTGTCAAGTTTATTCTTTACAACTAGGTGTAGGCCTATCTTGTAAGCTCCAATATGTATGTAACATGTGACCAAGACAGCCTACCAGAACTAAATGTAGATTCTTGACCAAGCATCTGGCCCTTTTAGGACTAAGAACACACTGCACAGTGGTTATCATATGGAATACTTTGACAAGCATTTTGGATGAGGCTATGAAAGTAGCAAGTTATGAGAAGAAAGAGCAGACTAGTGGATGTGCTTTCCATTGCCTGGTATCATCAGTCAGGTTGACATGGCATTATGTGAGTAACTGGCATTCAAGCAAAGTGAGTTCTCTGGATAGGCCAGCAATTCTGGATTCCGCTCAGTCCATCATTGAATACTTAATTGGGAAAATGTATAATTGAAGGAAAAAAGAGCCTTTAAAACCACAAGTGTGGTATGAAAATAATTAGCTACTTGTTAAGTGCCATGACAGTTGTTAACATAACACTGATTAAGTGGATGAAGAAGGACAGATGATGGGAAAACCCTTACATCTGGTTTTCTTTCATTCCCGGTGAGAATAGGAAAAATGAAAGTAAGAATATGCTGCAGTGGTTGACTTCATGTCATCTAAGGGAAAGGAAAAAATTTTCTGTTATGTAATTCCTATGTCCCATGCCTGGGCTGGGGATTTTACATATTCAGTCTTCCTTAATTCTTACAGTAAACCTGTGAGGTAGTATGTACATTATTCACTATCCCAATGAAGAAACTGAGTCTCAGAAAGGTGAAATTCCTGTTAGTCTTTTTTTTTAAAGTGGCTACATACAATATAATATTCCATTAACTAGCTGTGCCATAACCCATTTATGCATTTCTCAATTGTTGGTCATTTAGGTTTTTTCTGATTTTTTTTTTACTATCATAAAAAAACATTGTAATGAACATCCTTTTACATACAGATTTTGAAACTTGTCTAATCATCTCCTTAAGATACATTCCTGAAGTGATATTGATGGATCACATGCATGTTTCTATTTTTGTTTTCAAAATGCACCGTTTAAAAATTTTTTTTATACAGCAGGTTCTTATTAGCTATTTCATACATGTTAGTATATGTATGTCAATCCCAACCTCCCAATTCATCCCTCTACATTCCCCCCTTGGTTTCCATACATTTGTTCTCTACATCTGTGTCTCTATTTCTGCCTTGCAATGTGGTTCATCTGTACCATTTCTCTAGATTCCATATATATGAGTTAATGTACGATATTTGTTTTTCTCCTCCTGAATTACTTCACTCTGTATGACTCTAGCTCCATCCACATCTCTACAAATGACCCAATTTCGTTCCTATTTGTGGCTGAGTAATATTCCATTGTATATATTTACCAAAACTTCCTTATCCATTCATCTGTCAATGGGCATTTAGGTTGCTTCCATGACCTGGCTATTGTAAATAGTGCTGCAATGAACATTGGGGTGCATGTGTCTTTTTGAATTATGGTTTTCTTGGGGTATATGCCCAGTAGAAGAATTGCTGGGTCATATGGTAATTCTATTTTTAGTTTTTCAAGGAACCTCCATACTGTTCTCCATAGGGGCTATATCAATTTACTTTCCCACCAACAATGCAAGAGGATTCCCTTTTCTTCACACCCTCTCCAGCATTTGTTGTCTATAGATTTTCTGGTGATGCCCATTCTAACTGGTGTGAGGTGATACCTCATTGTACTTTTGATTTGCATTTCTCTAATAATTAGTGACGTTGAGCAGCTTTTCATGTGCCTCTTGGCCATCTGTATGTTTTCTTTGGACAAATGTCTATTTAGATCTTATATCCATTTTTTGATTGGGTTGTATGTTTCTTTACTATTGAGCTGCGTGAACTGTTTATATATTTTGGAGATTAATCCTTTGTTGATTTGTTTGCAAATATTATCTCCCATTCTGAAGGTTGTCTTTTTGCCTTGTTTATAGTTTCCATTGCTGTGCAAAAGCTTTTAAGTTTCATTAGGTCCCATTTGTTTATATTTGTTTTTATTTCCATTACTCCAGGAGGTGGGTCAAAAAAGATCTTGCTGTGATTTATATCCAAGGGTGTTCTTCCTGTGTTTTCCTCTACGAGTTTTAAAGTGTCCGGTCTTATATTTAGGTCTTTAATCCATTTTGAGTTTATTTTTGTGTATGGTGTTAGGGAGTGTTCGAACTTACTTCTTTTCCATGTAGCTGTCCATTTTCCCAGCACCATTTATTGAAGAGACTGTCTTTTCTCCATTGTATATACTTGCCACCTTTGTCATAGATTATTTGACCATAGGTTTGTCGGTTTATCTCTGGGCTTTCTATCTTGTTCCACTGATCTATATTTCTATGTTTGTGCCAGTACCGTACTGTCTTGATTACCATAGGTTTGTAGTATAGTCTGAAGTCAGGGAGCCTGATTCCTCCCGCTCCGTTTTTTTCCCTAAAGATTGCTTTGGCTATTCGTGGTCTTTTGTGTCTCCATATAAATTTTAAGATTTTTTGTTCTAGTTCTGTAAAAAAAATGCCATTGGTAATTTGATAGGGATTGCATTGAATCTGGAGATTGCTTTGGGTAGTTTAGTCATTTCTCAATATTGATTCTTCCAATCCAAGAACATGGTATTTCTCTCCATCTGTTTGTGTCATCTTTGATTTCTTTCATCAGTATCGTATAGTTTTCTGAGTGCAGGTCTTTTACCTCTTTAGGTATGTTTATTCCTAGGTATTTTATTCTTTTTGTTGCAATAGTGAATGGGATTGTTTCCTTAATGTCTCTTTCTGACCTTTTGTTGTTAGTGTATAGGAATGCAAGAGATTTCTGTGTATTAATTTTGTATCCTGCAACTTTACCAAATGCACTGATTAGCTCTAGTAGTTTTCTGGTGGCATCTTTAGGATTCTGTATGTATAGTGTCATGTCATCTCCAGTGACAGTTTTACTTCTTCTTTTCCAATTTGGATTCCTTCTATTTATCTTTTTTCTCTGACTGCTGTGGCTAAGACTTCCAAAACTATGTTGAATAATG
The DNA here is from genome assembly GCF_003031525.2 of Neophocaena asiaeorientalis asiaeorientalis. Taxonomy (NCBI): domain Eukaryota; kingdom Metazoa; phylum Chordata; class Mammalia; order Artiodactyla; family Phocoenidae; genus Neophocaena; species Neophocaena asiaeorientalis. The sequence continues at coordinate 519,617 of NW_020172447.1, read as the reverse complement.
GTCACCAGAGTGGGTATCCTTGTCTTGTTCCTGATCTTAGAGGAAACGCCTTCAGTTTTTCACTGTTGAGAATGATACTTGCTGTGGGTTTGTCGTATATGGCCTTTGTTATGTTGAGGTAGGTTTCCTTTATGCCCACTTTCTGGAGAGCTTTTATCATAAATGGGTGTTGAATGTTTTCAAAATCTTTTTCTGCATATATTCAGATTATCATATGTTTTTTATGCTTCAATTTGTTATTATGGTGTATCACATTGATTGATTAGCATATACTGAAGAATTCTTGCATCCCTGGGATAAATCCCAATTGAAATTGGTGTATGACCCTGTTTGCTAGTGTTTTGTTGAGGATTTTTGCATCTATATTCATCAGTGATACTGGTCTGTAATTTTTTCTTTTTTGCTGTATCTCTGTCTGGTTTTGGTATTAGGGGGATGGTGGCCTCATAGAATCAGTTTAGGAGTGTTCCTTCCTCTGCAATTTTTTGGAAGAGTTTGAGAAGGGTGGGTGTTAGCTCTTCTCTAAATGTTTGATATAATTCACCTGTGAAGCCATCTGATCCCGGACTTTTGTTTGTTGGAAGAGTTTTAATCACAATTTCAGTTTCACTACTTGTGATTGGTCTGTTCATATTTTCTGTTTCTTCCTGGTTCAATCTTGGAAGGTTATGTCTTTCTAAGAATTTTTCTGTTTCTTCCAGGTTTTCCATTTTATTGGAGTAGACTTGCTTGTAGTAGTCTCTTATGATGCTTTTGTATTTCTGTGGTGTCTGTTGTAACTCCTACTTATTCATTTCTAATTTTATTGATTTGAGTCCTCTCCTTGTTTCTCTTGATGAGTCTGGCTAAAGGTTTATCAATTTTGTCTACCTTCTGCAAAAAAACAGCTTTTAGTTTTATTGGTCTTTGCTATTGTTTTCTTTGTTTCTATTTCATTTGTTTCTGCTGTGATCTTTATGATTTCTTTCTTTCTACTAACATTGGGTTTTGTTTGTTCTTCTTTCTCTAGTTCATTTAGGTGTAAGGTTAGATTGTTTGAGATTTTTTTTTCTTTCTTGAGGTAGGATTTTTTTGCTATCAACTTCTCTCTTAGAACTGCTTTTGCTGCATCCCGTAGGTTTTGGATTGTCGTGTTTTCATTGTCCTTTGTCTCTAGGTATATTTTAATTTCTTCAGTGATCTCTTGGTTATTTAGTAACATATTGTTTAGCCTCTATGTGTTTGTGTTTTTTATGTTTTTTTTCCCTGTGATTGATTTCTAACCTCATAGAGTTCTGGTCAGAAAAGATGCTTGATACAATTTCAATTTTCTTAAATTTACCGAGGCTTGATTAGTGACCCAAGATGTGATCAATCCTGGATAATGTTCTGTGTGCACCTGAGAAGAAAGTGTAATCTGCTGTTTTCAGATGGAATGTCCTATAAGTATCAATTAAATAATCTGGTCTATTTTGTAATTTAAAGCTTGTGTTTCCTTATTAATTTTCTTTCTGGATGATCTGTCCATTGGTGTAAGTGAGGTGTTAAAAGTGCCCTAGTATTCTTGTGTTACTGTCGATTTCCTCTTTCATAGCTGTTAGCATTTGCCTTATGTGTTGAGGTGCTCCTACATTGGGTGCATATATATTTATAATTGTTATATCTTTTTCTTGTATTGATCCCTTGATCATTATGTAGTGTCCTTCCTTATCTATTGTAACATTCTTTATTTTAAAGTCTCTTTTATCTGGTATGATTATTGCTATTCCAGCTTTCTTGTGATATCCATTTGCACAGAATCTTATTCCATCCCCTCACTTTCAGTCTGTATGTGTCCCTAGGTCTGAAGTGGGTCTCTTGTAGACAGCATATATACAGGTCTTGTTTTTGTATCCATTCAGCCAGTCTGTGTCTTTTGGTTGGCACATTTAATCCACTTACATTTAAGGTAATTATCGATATGTATGTTCCTATTGCCTTTTTGTTAATTGTTGTGGGTTTGTTTTTGTAGGTCCTTTTCTTCTCTTGTGTTTCCCTCTTGGAGAAGTTCCTGTAGCATTTGTTGTAGAGCTGGTTTGGTGGTGCTGAATTCTCTTAGCTTTTGTTTGTCTGTAAAGCTTTTGATTTCTCTATCGAATCTGAATGAGATCTTTGCCAGGTAGAACAATCTTAGCTGTAGGTTCTTCCCTTTCATCACTTTAAATATATCATGCCATTCCCTTATGGCTTTTAGAGTTTCTGCTGAGAAATGAACTGTTAACCTTATGGGAGTTCCCTTGTATATTATTTGTCATTTTTCCCTTGCTGCTTTCAGTAATTTTTCTTTGTCAAGTTTTGTCAATTTGATTACTATGTTTCTCGGTGTGTTTCTCTTTGGGTTTTTCCTGCCTGGGACTCTCTATGTTTCCTGCACTTGGGTGGCTATTTCCTTTCCCATGTTAGGGAAGTTTTTGATTATAATGTCTTCAAATATTTTCTCACGTCCTTTCTCCCTGTCTTCTCCTTCTGGGACCCCTATAATGTAAATGTTGGTGCATTTAATGTTGTCCCAGTGGTCTTTTATGCTGTCTTTATTTATTTTTATTCTTTTTTCTTTATTCTTTTCCATGGCATGAATTCCACCATTCTGTCTTCCAGGTCACTTATCCATTCTTCTGCTTCTGTTATTCTGCTATGTTCTCTTAGCTTTTGTTTGTCTGTAAAGCTTTTGATTTCTCTATCGAATCTGAATGAGATCTTTGCCAGGTAGAACAATCTTAGCTGTAGGTTCTTCCCTTTCATCACTTTAAATATATCATGCCATTCCCTTATGGCTTTTAGAGTTTCTGCTGAGAAATGAACTGTTAACCTTATGGGAGTTCCCTTGTATATTATTTGTCATTTTTCCCTTGCTGCTTTCAGTAATTTTTCTTTGTCAAGTTTTGTCAATTTGATTACTATGTTTCTCGGTGTGTTTCTCTTTGGGTTTTTCCTGCCTGGGACTCTCTATGTTTCCTGCACTTGGGTGGCTATTTCCTTTCCCATGTTAGGGAAGTTTTTGATTATAATGTCTTCAAATATTTTCTCACGTCCTTTCTCCCTGTCTTCTCCTTCTGGGACCCCTATAATGTAAATGTTGGTGCATTTAATGTTGTCCCAGTGGTCTTTTATGCTGTCTTTATTTATTTTTATTCTTTTTTCTTTATTCTTTTCCATGGCATGAATTCCACCATTCTGTCTTCCAGGTCACTTATCCATTCTTCTGCTTCTGTTATTCTGCTATGGATTCTTTCTAGTCTATTTTTCTTTTCAGTTATTGTATTGTTCGTCTCTGTTTGTTTGTTCTTTACTTCTTCTAGGTCTTTTTTAAACATTTCTTGCATCTTCTTGATCTTTGCCTCCATTCTATTTTCCAGGTCCTGGATCATGTTCACTATCATTATTCTGCATTCTTTTTCTGGAAGGTTGCCTATCTCCATTTCATTTAGTTGTTTTTCTGGGATTTTATCATGTTCCCTCATCTGGTACATAGCCTTTTGACTTTTCATTTTGGCTATCTTTCTGTGAATGTTGTTTTCGTTACACAGGCTGCAGGATTGTAGTTCTTCTTGCCTCTGCTGTCTTCCCTCTGGTAGATGAGGCTATCTAAGAGGCTTGTGCAGCTTCCTGATGGGAGGGACTGGTGGTGGGTAGAGCTGGGTGTTACTCTGCTGGGCAGAGCTCAGTAAAACTTTAATCTACTTGTCTGCTGATGGGTGAGGCTGGGTTCCCTCCCTGTTGGTTGTTTGGCCTGAGACAGCCCAGCACTGGAGGCTACAGGCTCCCTGGTAGGGCCATTGGCTGACTCGGTGAGGGCTCACACCAAGGAGCACCCCCAGAACCCCTGTTGCCAGTTTCCTGTCCCTGTGGTGAACTGCAGCCATCCCCCGCCTCTGCAGGAGAACCTACAACACTAGCAGGTTGTTCTGGTTCAGTCTTCTGCTTCTTCCCTCTGGGTCCTGATGCACACACTACTTTGTGTGTGCCCTCCAAGAGTTGAGTCTCTGTTTCCCCCAGTCCTGTTGAAGTCCTGCAATCAAATCCCACTAACCTTCAAAGTCTGATTCTCTGGTAATTCCTCCTCCCGTTGCCTGACCCCCAGGTTTGCAAGGCTGATGTGGGGCTCAGAACCTTCACTCCAGTGGGTGGACTTCTGTGGTTTAATTGTTTTCCGGTTTGTGAGTCACCTACCCAGCAATTATGGGATTTGATTCTGTTGTGATTGCTCCCCTCCTACCATCTCACTGTGGCTTCTCCTTTGTCTTTGGATGTGGGGTATCTTTTTTGGTGAGTTCCAGTGTCTTCCTGTCAATGATTGTTCAGCAGTTAGTTGTGATTCCGGTGCTCTTCCAAGAGGGAGTGAGCGCCTGTCCTTCTACTCCACCATCTTGAACCAATCCCTCTTCCTATCGGTCTTTTTTCCTACTTCTCTAACAGTGGGACCATCCTGCACACCTATAAGGAAGGTAAACAGCTCAGTGTGAGAGTAGTTTTCAAGAAGCTGTCTAGAATTCTCCCAGTTGTGAAATTTAAGGTAGTAGAAAAAGCACTGAGCTAAGTACTAGAAACTGTAACTTCCAGTCTACCCCTGTATGTTATCAATTTATGGCCTCTTAGCTCCAACCATCTTCAATACCTGTTCTGTTAAAATGGACAGAAATCCTTTAAGCATCTCTCTTTTACTATAAGAAAGATATTAAGCATTCTCAGTAGAGGGTGCTGGAGGGATATTGCAGGAGGAGGGATTGTCCTGTAGTTTCTAGCTGCTACATAGGTGGGTTGGTAGAGAGGGAGTGAGATATCCAGTGGGGCTCTGATCCAGCCATATACCCACAATACAGGGTCCCTCAATGACCTTGAAACCTCCACCTGACCTGGTGATAACCTTTCTATAGGTCTTTCAATATATGTCTGTCCCTGAAGGCTTTTCCACTCATGCTATCCTCGAGCTTCCTTCTGTAGGACCCCCACATAGACTACCTGCTGACTGAAGGTTTATAACAGAGGTGCTGCTCTCTGCTTCCTCTGCCAGCCCCCATTACCGTCTGCCTGTGCTCTGGAAGGTTCCTACTGGCCCTGTGAAACTTTCCTGAAACCTAGAGTGTTCCCATCCTCTCTATCTGCTTCACTGGTTGCTGATTCTCTGCTTCCCACCCGCCCTCTGGACTTGCCTCCTGCTTACTTAGTGACTGTGGACTACCAGGCCAAAACAGCAAACTTCTCTGCTGTTCAGTGACTTCGATTATACCTTTTCCAGTGAGATCTGAAGCCCTTCCACATTTGTCCTTCTTTGAGTACCTTCCTTCAGCCTTAGGGTACCATATATAGTTTCCTTATATCTTATGGTTAGTTTGTTTTAGTTTAATAATTTTGTAGTTCAGTAATTCTTTATACTGGTTTCTACCTCTTGACTAGGCCTAGACTGATGCCCCCAGACTGATACACTGCTGCTAGCTGGATCTGTGATTTTACTGGTATGTGCTTTGTTAGACCCTTACAATATATATATAATTATGTGTTCTCACCTGAAGCCCCGGACAACCCTGTAAAGTACAGGTTATTATCCCTTGTTTAGAGATGAGGAAACTAAGGTTCAGTGACCTGTGGCGTCTAAGGTCACTCGACAAGGAAGTGACAGAGCTTGTATATGAATTCAGTTCTCCTGGTTGTAAGTCTATGTCTCCTTTCAGTGTATGAGAGATAGCACTTCTCCCTGGGCCTCCGTTTTCTCATATGTACATAAAGAACAATGGACAAATAACTCATAATCTAATATTCTGTTTGAGATTCTAAAGGTAATTAACTAAACGTGCATCTATTGAGATGTACAAATTAGCTAGTCAGAATTTGGTGAGCCACAAATGTAAAATATGCAGTCGATTTTTAAAAATAAAATTTTATTGGAGTATAATTTACAATGCTGTGTTACTTTCTGCTATATAGTGAAATGAATCAGTTATACATGTACATATATCCACTCTTTTTTAGATTCTTTTCCCATATAGGTCATTACAGAGTATTAAGTAGAGTTTCCTGTGCTATACAGTACATCCTTATTAGTTATCTATTTTATGTACACTAGTGTGCATATGTCAATCTCAATCCTAATTTGGCCCTCTCCCTCTTTCACCGGTGATAACCCTATGATTGTTTTCTACATCTGTAACTCTGTTTCTGTTTTGTAAAAAAGTTCATTTGTACCATTTTTTTAAATTCCACATATAAGAAATATCATGTATTTGTCCTTCTCTGTCTGACTTACTTCACTCAATATGACAGTCTCTGGGTCCATCTATGTTGCTGCAAATGGCATTATTTTGTGTTTTTTTTTTTTTTTACAGCTGAGTTATATTCCATAGTATAAATGTACCACATCTTCTTTATCCATTTCTCTGTCAATGGACATTTAGGTTGCTTCCATGTCCTGGCTATTGTATATAGTGCTGCAGTGAACATCACAGTGCATGCATCTTTTCGAATTATGGTTTTCTCCGTGGATTTGCCTCGGAGTGGGATTGCTGGGTCGTATGGTAATTCTAATTTTAGTTTTTTAAGGAACCTCCATAATGTTCACCATAGTGGCTGTACCAATTTACAACCCCGCCAACAGTGCAAGAGGGTTCCCTTTTCTCCACACCCTCTCCAGCATTTATTTTTAGTAGATTTTTTGATGACCATTCTGGCCATTGTGTGGTGATACCTCACTGTAGATTTTATTTGCATTTCTCTAATAATTAGTGATGTTGAGCATTTTTCATATGCCATCTGTATGTCTTCTTTGGAGAAATGTCTAATTAGTTCTCTGGCCCATTTTTTGGTGTGTGTTATTGTTTTTTTGATATTGAGCTGCATGAGCTATTTGTATATTTTGGAGATTAATCCCTTCTCAGACGCTTCATTGGCAAATATTTTCTCCCATTCTGTGGGTTGTCTTTTTGTTTCGTTCATGTTTTCCTATTCTGTGCAAAATCTTTTGATTTTAATTAGGTCCCATTTGTTTATTTTTGTTTTTAATTTCATTATTCTATGAGGTGGGTCAAAAGATCTTGATGATTTATGTCATAGAGCAGGGGTCCCAATCCCCGGGCCATGGAGCAGAAACTAGGTTTATTCCTAGGTATTTTATTATTTTTGTTACAATGGTAAATGGGATTGTTTCCTTAATTTATTTTTCTGATATTTCCTTGTTAGTGTATAGGATTGCAAGAGATTTCTGTGTATTAATTTTGTATCCTGCAGCTTTACTAAATTCATTGATGAGCTTTAGTAGTTTTCTGTTGGAATCTTTAGGATTTTCTATATATAGTATAATGTCATCTGCAAACAGTGACAGTTTTACTTCTTCTTTGTCAATTTGGATTCCTTTTATTTCCTTTTCTTCTCTGATTGCCATGGCTAGGGCTTCCAAAACTATGTTGAATAATAGTGGCGAAAGTGGGGACCCTTGTCTTGATCCTGATTTTAGAGGAAATACTTTGTTTTCACCACTGAGAATAATGTTTGCTGTGGGTTTGTCATATATAGCCTTTATTTTGTTGAGGTTGGTTCCCTCTATGCCCACTTTCTGGAGAGTTTTTATCATAAATCGGTGTTGATGTGTGTCAACATCTTTTTCTGTATCTATTAACATGGTCATATGGTTTTTATTCTTTAATTTGTTAATATAGTATATCACATTGATTTATTTGCATATACTGAAGAATTCTTGCATCCCTGGGATAAGTCCCGCTTGGTCATGGTATATGATCCTTTCAAAATGTTGTTGATTCGATTTGCTAGTATTTTGGTGAGGATTTTTGGATCTATGTTCATCAGTGATACTGGCCCATAATATTCTTTTTGTGTGATATCTCTGTCTGGTTTTGGTATCAGGGTGATGGTGTCCTCGTAGCATGAGCTTGGGAGTCTTCCTTGCTCTGCTATTTTTTTGGAATAGTTTCAGAAGTATAGGTGTTAACTCTTCTCTAAATGTTTGATAGAATTCGCCTAGAGTCCATTTGGTCCTGGACTTTTGTTTGTTGGCAGTTTTTAAATCACAGTTTCAATTTCAGTACTTGTGACTGATCTGTTCATATTTTCTATTTCTTCCTGGTTCAGTCTTGGAAGGTTGTGCCTCTCTAAGAATTTGTTCATTTCTTCTACGTGGTCCATTTCACTGGCGTATATTTGCTTGTAGTTGTCTTTTAACATCCTTTGAATTTTTGTGGTGTCAGTTGTAACTTCTCCTTTTTCATTTCTATTTTTATTGATTTTAGTCCTCTCCCTTTTTTTCTTGATGAGTCTGACTAAAAGTTTACCAATTTTTTTTATCTTCTCAGCAAACCAGATTTTAGTTTCATTGATCCTTGCTATTGTTGTCTTTGTCTCTATTTTATTTATTTCTGCTCTGAGCTTTGATTTATTTCCTTCTAATAACTTTTGGTTTTGTTTGTTCTTCTTTCTCCAGTTGCTTTAACTGTAAGGGCAGGATGTTTATTTGAGATTTTTCTTTTTTCCTGAGGTAAGATTTTATTGCTGTAAACTTCCCTCTAAGAACTGCTTTTGCTGTGTCTTATAGGTTTTGGATCATCATGTTTTCATTGTCATTTGCCTCTAGGTATTTTTTGAGTTCCTCTTTCAGTTCCTCAGTGATCCATTGGTTGTTTAGTATCATATTTTTTAGACTCCATATGTTTTTTTATAGTTATTTTTTCCTGTAATTGATTTCTAATCTCATAGTATTGTGTTTGGAATGTACTCAGTTTTGAACGTAGTATGAAAAATGTAAAATATCTCAGTATTTTATATTGATTACATGTTGAAATGAGACTATTTTCAAAATATTGGGTTAAATAAAATATATTATTAAGTTTGCCACAGAGTGCAGTGTTGAGGCTGGCAATGCAGTTGGTAAAAGTATTTTCTGAGTTAGAAGAGAGTGTAGAAAGTGACATTTTTTGAGTACACTGCAAGGGAGCACCATATGAGACCAAGAGGGGGTCTGCCCCAGGGGAGAGAAATTGGACTTCTTTTATGTTCCATTCTGGTCACCCTTAGGTTAATGTTCCACCCATATGGTTGTTTGGGCTGCGTGTGTTGTATCTCAATTTTCCTCAAATGCCAACTGCTTTTGACTGCTGGTAATTTCACTTGCGGGGAGGGTGCTATTTTCTTATCTTGAAAGGACCTCCCCAGCCTAAGATGGCTGTTCTATTCTTAAGCTCTACAAGTTAATTTCACCTGTGTTTCCTTTTTTAATGTTAATAGAAATTTTAAAATTTATAGATGTGGTTTGCATTTTATTTCTATTTGATAGCCCTGAACTAGTCAAAGTAGCTACCTTTGGTAGAGAGCTCCTGCCGTTGCATAGGCTCTCTGGGTCTAAAATGAACCGGAGGCAGCATTTGAAGAACATTATATATACATAGATTTAGAATTAATTAAATTATTTAACATATATAAAGTTCTTAGAACAGCACCTGGCAATAATAAGTGTTAAATAAGTGTTTCCTGTGGTCGTCACTGTCGTCCTCTTCCTCCTCCTCATCATCATTGTTATTACTGCCCGCAAAACAGGGAGAATAGAATATTCCCCATGAAAGTATCCCATTGATGATGGATTTACTCTGATTTTAAAAATTCAGAAAAGAAATTTATGAATGAGGCAGAAAGAGAGGGGTAGGGGCAATGACTGTTTCCCAGGTGACTACTGGTATATGGAGAGATTTCATGTCACTAGGTATTTAGATCTCTGTCTGGCTCTGCAGGATGTGGTAGTTGTCTTTTTGTCATAGAAACAAACAAACAAAAAAGATGTAGAATAAGAGTTCTGGGAAGTAAGAAGGGACACATTCTGAGTAAACTCATCCTGTTGTTCAAATGGGATTATCCTCTTCAAATTACACTCATGCTACAAACTCTTGAAATAATAAATGTCTTATGTGTAATTTGTGGAAAAGTGATGGGGCAAGCATGATGGGGAGTGACTTTTGATACTCGATAATCTCCTGTTGCTCCTGTATGGACAGATTTTGAGCTGCTGTTCAGGGATGGTTTTGGTGGCTTATGCAAGTTGCCCTGTTTGCAGATTTCATTTACAGGCCAGTCACATCTGTTGTTAGTTCAACTTGGGTGATTAGGCCCCAGTAGACAGGATCTTTCAATAATATGAATCTCAGAAGGCTATTTTGTAACTGAGTCATTTCATAAAGACAACAGTTCCCATCAGATTAGCCAATCTGTGATACCTTGGGCACTAGCTTGTTATACAATAGCTTATAAGTGGCTGTCAGATGGTTCACTTTCCTAGCATGGAATCATGGGCCAGGTGATGTCACAGGTATCATCTCTAGCGGAGGTTTTTTCCCAGGGGGAAACTTTTGATTGGGGCTCCTAATTCTCTACTTCAGGCACAGCAGTTTTCTTTGGATCTGTTTTATATAGGGGATTTTTGGGGGTAATATTTCTTTTTAAACAGGACAATATTAGTTAAAAAGTTAGTAAATCACTTCTTTATGCTAAAACTTGATAGATCTCACTTTTCCAGTTAAATACGATTTGTCTTTCAACTTCTGTGTGGTAGTTTGGGTATTTATGCAATTAGGTGGGCATTTGTTTTCTTCTAATTTTAATGTGTAATATACAGTTTTATCAGACTACTATTTTACAGTGCTTAGCTTTTGATAACATAATGTTTGGTTTTTGCGTTCTGAAGATGGAAATTATATACAGCGTGCACACACATATATAATTTAAAGTGAAATAGTATTGTCGACTGAAAAAATGCACCACCTAAAAGTTGAGAATTATGTTTTTTGATGGAATTTCTAAGGACTCAAGCCCGGGAGGCAACCTCTCAGATAGTTCTGAGGGACTGCTGTGAAGAGGTGAGGGATGAGCCAAGATATATAGGGGTTTTTGCAACAAAAATCAGGTAGTTGGAACATCAACAGATTACTGTTAATTAAAGAAAACTAGACATCTCAAGTTAATGAATTTAGCACATGAATTTTTTGTGTATGGGAAGATGCAAGAGCCTGGGCTCATTGAAATCATTCCTTTGACATGCATCTTAACTATCTAGGGCCAGTATCCTGTTTTTTCTCCATCCTGAAACCCCTCAAGGCACACAGTTGCTGGTGGATGCAGTGGCTGATGGCTGATAGCTTAATGGCAGGCATCCTGCCTGTTTCCATCCTGAGTTCCTTCAGGGCTCAACTTTGGGGTCGGCTGTAGTGGCTGATGGCTTGACAGCTGCAACAGCCTTTGTTTGCTGATATGGCAGGTGGCATTCTTAGTCCATAGTATGATAGGATCTGTAAAGAAACTCAGAAGTCTCCACTCTTTAACTCCTTCTCACAGGCATCTTTTTTTTCTTTTCAATTATGCTTTGTAACAATGTTTTATAGTTCCCAGTGCTATACAGTAGGGTCTTGTTGTTTATCCATTGTATATATAATAGTTTTCATCTGTTAGTCCCAAACTCCCAATCCAGTTCTCCCAACTACCCCTCCCCCCTTGGCAATTATAAGTCTGTTCTCTATGTCTTTGAGTCTATTTCTGTTTTGTATATAAGTTCATTTGTATCTTATTTTAAGATTCCACATATAAAGTGATATCATATGGTATTTGTCTTTCTCTGTCTCACTTACTTCAATTAGTATAATAATCTCCAGGTACATCCATGTTGTTGCAAATGGCATTATTTCATTATTTTTTATGGCCAAATAATACTCCAGTGTCTGTGTGTGTGTGTGTGTGTGTGTGTGTGTGTGTGTGTGTGTGTGTACTGCATCTTCTTTCTTCATCTGTTGGTGGACAATTAGGTTATTTCCATGTCTTGGCTATTATAAATAGTGCTGCTATGAACTTAGGAGTGCATGTATCTTTTCAAATTATAGTTTTGTCCAGATATATGCCCAGGAGTGGGATAGCTGGCTAAAATGGCAACTGTAGTTTTAGTTTTTTGAGCACCCTCCATACCGTTCACCATAGTGGCTACACAAATTTACATTCCCACCAACAGTGTAGGAGGGTTCCCTTTTCTCTACAGCCTCTCCAGCAGTTGTTATTTGTAGACTTTTTAATTATGGCCATTCTAACCAGGGTGAGGTGGTACCAAATTGTAGTTTTGTTTTGCATTTCTCAGAGGCATCTATTTTTAACCAGTTTTATTTGTATTCTTTAGTGGTTATTTTCCTATTTAAAAATATACTTGTATTGCTATTTCTTCATTTATCCAATTTAGAAATTACTTCTTCATGCTATGAATACAAGACAGCATTATTCACACCTCTCTTTCCCTCCCTTTCTAATTTTTGGAGTAATTATAAAATCCTTTTACTTCTTCTATTGCTTAACTCTGTTACTTTATTATTTTTCTAACATATTTATTGGAGTATAATTGCTTTACAATGTTGTGTTAGTATCTGTTGTATAACAAAGTGAATCAGCCATATGTATACATATACCCCATATCCCCTCTGTCTTGCATCTCCATCCCACCCTCCCTATCCATCCCCTCTATGTGGTCAAAAAGCACCGACTGATCTCTCCATGTGATGCAGCTGATTCCACTAGCTATCTATTTTACATTAGGTAGTGTATATATGTCAGTGCTACTCTCTCACTTCCTCCCAGCTTATCATTCCCCCTCCCTGTGTTCTCAAGTCCATTCTCTACGGCAACGTCTTTCTTCCTGCCCTGCCCCTAGGTTCATCAGAATTTTTTTTTTTTTAGATTCCATATATATGTGATAGCATATGGTATTTGTTTTTCCCTTTCTCACTTGTCTCTGTATGACAGACTCTAGGTCCATGCACCTCATGAAAAATACCTCAGTTTTGTTTCTTTTTATGGCTAATATCCAATTGTATATGTGTGCCACATCTTCTTTATCCATTCATCTGTCGATATTCACTTAGGTTGCTTCCATGTCCTGGCTATTGTAAATAGTGCTGCAATGAACATTCTGGTACATGACTCTTTTTGAATTATGGTTTTCTCAGGGTATATGCCCAGTAGTGGGATTGCTGGGTCATATGGTCGTTTGATTTTTAGTTTTTTAAGGAGTTTCCATACTGTTCTCCATAATGTCTGTATCCATTTACATTCCCACCAACAGTGCAAGAGGCTTCCCTTTCTCCACACCCTCTCCAGCATTTATTGTTTGTAGATTTTTTGATGATGGCCATTCTGACCGGTGTGAGGTGATATCGCATTGTATTTTTTTTTTTGTTTTTGTTTTTGT
>NW_020172447.1:498418-506284 GCF_003031525.2 Neophocaena asiaeorientalis asiaeorientalis | reverse complement strand
TTTTTGTGGTACGCGGGCCTCTCACTGTTGTGGCCTATCCCGTTGCAGAGCACAGGCTCCGGATGCACAGGCTCAGCAGCCATAGCTCACGGGCCTAACTGCTCCGTGGCATGTGGGATCTTCCCGGACCAGGGCACGAACCCATATCCTCTGCATCAGCAGGCAGACTCTCAACCACTGCACCACCAGGGAAGCCCCCTCATTGTAGTTTTGATTTGAATTTCTCTAATGATTAGTGATGTTGAGCATCCTTTTATTTGTTTGTTGGCAATCTGTTTATCTTCTTTGGAGAAATGTCAGTTTAGATCCTCTGCCCATTTTTGGATTGGATTGTTTGTTTTTTTGATATTGAGCTGCATGAGCTGCTTGTATATTTTGGAGCCTAATACTCTGTCAGTTGCTTCATTTGCAAATATTTTCTCCCATTCTGAGGGTTGTCTTTTGGTCTTGTTTATGGTTTCCTTTGCTGTGTAAAAGCTTTTAAGTTTCATTAGGTCCTTTTTGTTTATTTTTGTTTTTATTTCCATTTCTCTAGGAAGTGATTCAAAAAGGATCTTGCTGTGAGTTATGTCAAAGAGTGTTCTTCTTATGTTTTCCTCTGAGAGTTTGGTAATGTGTGGCCTTACATTTAGGTCTTTAATCCATTTTGAGTTTGTTTTTGTATATGGTGTTAGGAAGTGTTCTAATTTCGTTCTTTTCCATGTAATTGTCCAGTTTTCCCAGCACCACTAATTGAAGAGGCTGTCTTTGCTCCACTGTATATTCTTGCCTCCTTTATCAAAGATAAGGTGAATATATGTGTGTGGGTTTATCTCTGGGATTTCTATGCTGTTACATTGATCTATATATCTGTTTTTGTGCCAGTACCATACTGCCTTGATGACTGTAGCTTTGTAGTATAGACTGAAGTCTGGAAGCCTGATTCCTCTAGCTCAATTTTTTTCCCTCAAGATTGCTTTGGCTCTTTGGGGATTTGTGTTTCCATACAAATTGTGCATTTTTTTGTTCTACTTCTGTGAAAAATGCCCTTGGTTTTAGGTCCTTTTTGTTTATTTTTGTTTTTATTTCCATTTCTCTAGGAAGTGATTCAAAAAGGATCTTGCTGTGAGTTATGTCAAAGAGTGTTCTTCTTATGTTTTCCTCTGAGAGTTTGGTAATGTGTGGCCTTACATTTAGGTCTTTAATCCATTTTGAGTTTGTTTTTGTATATGGTGTTAGGAAGTGTTCTAATTTCGTTCTTTTCCATGTAATTGTCCAGTTTTCCCAGCACCACTAATTGAAGAGGCTGTCTTTGCTCCACTGTATATTCTTGCCTCCTTTATCAAAGATAAGGTGAATATATGTGTGTGGGTTTATCTCTGGGATTTCTATGCTGTTACATTGATCTATATATCTGTTTTTGTGCCAGTACCATACTGCCTTGATGACTGTAGCTTTGTAGTATAGACTGAAGTCTGGAAGCCTGATTCCTCTAGCTCAATTTTTTTCCCTCAAGATTGCTTTGGCTCTTTGGGGATTTGTGTTTCCATACAAATTGTGCATTTTTTTGTTCTACTTCTGTGAAAAATGCCCTTGGTAGTTTGATAAGGATTTCATTGAATCTGTAGATTGCTTTGGGCTGTATAGTCATTATGAAAACGTTGATTCTTCCAATCCAATTACATGGTATATCTCTCCATCACTTTGTATTATCTTTCATTTCTTGCATCAGTGTCTTATAGTTTTCTGCATACAGGTCTTTTGTCTCCTTAGGTAGGTTTATTCCTAGGTATTTTATTCTTTTTGTTGCAGTGGTAAATGGGAGTGTTTCCTTAATTTCTCTTTCAGATTTTTCATCATTAGTGTATAGGAATGCAAAAGATTTCTGTGCATTAATTTTGTATCCTGCTACTTTACCAAATGCATTGATTAGCTCTAGTAGTTTTCTGGTAGCATCTGTAGGATTATGTATGTATTTTATCATGTCATCTGCAAACAGTGACAGCTTTACTTCTTCTTTTCCGATTTGGATTCCTTTCGTTTCTTTTCCTACTCTGATTGCTGTGGCTAAAACTTCCAAAACTACGTTGAATAGTAGTGGTGAGAGTGGGCATCCTTGTCTTGTTCCTGATTTTAGAGGAAATGGTTTCAGTTTTTCACCATTGAGAATGATGTTGGCTGCGGGTATGTCATATATGGCATTTATTATGTTGAGGAAAGTTCCCTCTATGCCTACTTCCTGGAGAGTTTTTATCATAAATGGGTGTTGAATTTTGTCAAAAGCTTTTTCTACATCTGTTGAGATGATCATATGGTTTTTATCCTTCAGGTTGTTAATATGGTGTATCACATTGATTGATTTGCGTATATTGAAGAATCCTTGTATTGCTAGGATAAACCCCTTTGATCTTGGTGTATGATCCTTTTAATGAGCTGTTGGCTTCTGTTTGCTAGTATGTTGTTAAGGATTTTTGCATTTATGTTCATCAGTGATATTGGTCTGTAGTTTTTTGTGTGTGCCATCTTTGTCTGGTTTTAGTATTAGGGTGATAGTGGCCTTGTAGAATGGATTTGAGAGTGTTCTTCCCTCTTTTGTATTTTGGAAGAGTTTGAGGTTAGGTATTAGCTCTTCTCTGAATGTTTGATAGAATTCACCTGTGAAGCCATCTGGTCCTGGACTATTGTTTGTTGGAAGATTTTTAATCACACTTTCTATTTCAGTGCTTGTGCTTGATCTGTTTATGTTTTCTATGTATTCCTGGTTCAGTCTCAGATGGTTGTGCTTTTCTAAGAATTTGTCAATTTCTTCCAGCTTGTCCATTTTATTGGCATATTGTTGCTTGTAGTAATCTCTGATGATTTTTTGTATTTTTGCAGTGTCAATTGTTAATTCCCCTTTTTCATTTTAATTGTATCGATTTGAGTCTTCTCTCTTTTTTTCTTGATGAGTCTGGCTAATGGTTTATCTATTTTGTTTATCTTCTCAAAGAACCAGCTTTTAGTTTTATTGATCTTTCCTACTGTTTCCTTCCTTTCTGTTTCATTTATTTCTGAGCTGACCTTTATGATTTCTTTATGTCTGCTGACTTTGGGGTTTTTTTTGTTCTTCTTTCTCTAATTGCTTTAGGTGTAAGGTTAGCTTTTTTATTTGATATTTTTCTTGTTTCTTCTGACAGGTTGCATTGCTGTAACCGTCCCTCTTAGAACTGCTTTTGGTGCATCCCATAGGCTTAAGGTCATTGTGTTTTCATCGTCATTTATTTCTATGTATTTTTTGCTTTCCTCTTTGATTTCTTCAGTCATCTCTTGGTTATTTAGTAGCGTATTGTCTAGCCTCCATGTGTTTGTATTTTTTACAGTTTTTTCCTGTAATTGATATCTAATCGCATAGTTTTATGGTCAGAAAAGATACTTGATGTGATTTCAATTTTCTTAAAATTGCCGAGGCTTGATTTGTGACCCAAGCTATGATCTATCCTGGAGAATATTCCATGAGCACTTGAGAAGAAAGTGTATTCTGCTGTTTTTGGATGGAATGTCCTGTAAATATCAATTCAGTCCATCTTGTTTAATGTATCATTTAAAGCTTGTGTTTCCTTGTTTATTTTCATTTTGGATGATCTGTCCATTGGTGTAAGTGAGGCATTAAAGTCCACTACTGGTATTGTGTTACTGTCGATTTCCCCTTTTTTGGCTGTTAGCATTTGCCTTATGTATGGAGGTGCTCGTATGTTGGGTACATAAATATTTACAATTGTTATATCTTCTTCTTGGATTGATCCCTTGATCATCATGTAGTGTCCTTCCTTGTCTTTAGTCATAGTCTTTATTTTAAAGTCTTTTTTGTTTCATATGAGAATTGGTACTCCAGCTTTATTTTGATTTCCATTAGCATGGAATATCTTTTCCATACCCTCACTTTCAGAGAGTGTCTGTCCCTAGGTCTGAAGTGTGTTTCTTGTAGACAGCATATATATGGGTCTTCTTTTTGTATCCATTCAGCCAGTGTATGTCTTTTGGTTGAATCATTGAATCCACTTACATTCAAGATAATTATCAGTTTGTATGTTCCTATTACCATTTTCTTAATTGTTTTGGGTTTGTTTTTGTAGTCTTTTCCTTCCCTTATTTTTCCTGCCTAGAGAATTTCCTTTAGCCTTTGTTGTAAAGCTGCTTTGGTGATGCTGAATTCTCTTAACTTTTTCTTGTCTGTAAAGGTTTTAATTTCTCCATCAAATGTGAGCGAGATCCTTGCTGCATAGAGTAATCTTGGTTGTATGCTTTTCCCTATCACCACTTTAAATATGTCCTGCCTCTCCCTTCTGGCTTTCATAGTTTTTGTTGAAGGATCAGCTGTTAGTCTTATGGGGATTACCTTTTATGTTATTTGTAACTTTTTCCTTGCTGCTTTTAATATTTGTTCATTGTATTTAAATTTTGACAGTTTGATTAATGTGTGTCTTGCCATGTTTCTCGTTCAATTTATCCTGTATGGGGCTCTGTGTGCTTCCTGGACTTTATTGACTATTTCCTTTCCGATATTACGGAAGTTTTCAACTATAATGTCTTGAAATATTTTCTCAGACCCTCTCTTTTTCTCTTCTTCTTCTGGGACCCCTATAATTCAAATTTTGGTGCATTTAATGTTGTCCCAGAGGTCACTGAGACTGTCCTCAATTCCTTTCATTCTTATTTGTTTATTCTGCTCTGTGGTCGTTATTTCCACTATTTAATCTTCCAGGTCACTTATCCATTCTCCTGCCTCAGTTATTCTATTGATTTCTTCTAGAGCATTTTAAATTCCATTTATTGTGTTGTTCATCATTGTTTGTTTGCTCTTTAGTTTTTCTTGTTCCTTGTTAAACGTTTCTTGTATTTTCTCCATTCTATTTCCATGATTTTGGATTTTTTCTAAGAATTTGTCAATTTCTTCCAGCTTGTCCATTTTATTGGCATATTGTTGCTTGTAGTAATCTCTGATGATTTTTTGTATTTTTGCAGTGTCAATTGTTAATTCCCCTTTTTCATTTTAATTGTATCGATTTGAGTCTTCTCTCTTTTTTTCTTGATGAGTCTGGCTAATGGTTTATCTATTTTGTTTATCTTCTCAAAGAACCAGCTTTTAGTTTTATTGATCTTTCCTACTGTTTCCTTCCTTTCTGTTTCATTTATTTCTGAGCTGACCTTTATGATTTCTTTATGTCTGCTGACTTTGGGGTTTTTTTTGTTCTTCTTTCTCTAATTGCTTTAGGTGTAAGGTTAGCTTTTTTATTTGATATTTTTCTTGTTTCTTCTGACA
The DNA here is from genome assembly GCF_003031525.2 of Neophocaena asiaeorientalis asiaeorientalis. NCBI lineage: Eukaryota > Metazoa > Chordata > Mammalia > Artiodactyla > Phocoenidae > Neophocaena > Neophocaena asiaeorientalis. Next base: position 501,006 of record NW_020172447.1, on the reverse strand, counting down.
GGTTGCATTGCTGTAACCGTCCCTCTTAGAACTGCTTTTGGTGCATCCCATAGGCTTAAGGTCATTGTGTTTTCATCGTCATTTATTTCTATGTATTTTTTGCTTTCCTCTTTGATTTCTTCAGTCATCTCTTGGTTATTTAGTAGCGTATTGTCTAGCCTCCATGTGTTTGTATTTTTTACAGTTTTTTCCTGTAATTGATATCTAATCGCATAGTTTTATGGTCAGAAAAGATACTTGATGTGATTTCAATTTTCTTAAAATTGCCGAGGCTTGATTTGTGACCCAAGCTATGATCTATCCTGGAGAATATTCCATGAGCACTTGAGAAGAAAGTGTATTCTGCTGTTTTTGGATGGAATGTCCTGTAAATATCAATTCAGTCCATCTTGTTTAATGTATCATTTAAAGCTTGTGTTTCCTTGTTTATTTTCATTTTGGATGATCTGTCCATTGGTGTAAGTGAGGCATTAAAGTCCACTACTGGTATTGTGTTACTGTCGATTTCCCCTTTTTTGGCTGTTAGCATTTGCCTTATGTATGGAGGTGCTCGTATGTTGGGTACATAAATATTTACAATTGTTATATCTTCTTCTTGGATTGATCCCTTGATCATCATGTAGTGTCCTTCCTTGTCTTTAGTCATAGTCTTTATTTTAAAGTCTTTTTTGTTTCATATGAGAATTGGTACTCCAGCTTTATTTTGATTTCCATTAGCATGGAATATCTTTTCCATACCCTCACTTTCAGAGAGTGTCTGTCCCTAGGTCTGAAGTGTGTTTCTTGTAGACAGCATATATATGGGTCTTCTTTTTGTATCCATTCAGCCAGTGTATGTCTTTTGGTTGAATCATTGAATCCACTTACATTCAAGATAATTATCAGTTTGTATGTTCCTATTACCATTTTCTTAATTGTTTTGGGTTTGTTTTTGTAGTCTTTTCCTTCCCTTATTTTTCCTGCCTAGAGAATTTCCTTTAGCCTTTGTTGTAAAGCTGCTTTGGTGATGCTGAATTCTCTTAACTTTTTCTTGTCTGTAAAGGTTTTAATTTCTCCATCAAATGTGAGCGAGATCCTTGCTGCATAGAGTAATCTTGGTTGTATGCTTTTCCCTATCACCACTTTAAATATGTCCTGCCTCTCCCTTCTGGCTTTCATAGTTTTTGTTGAAGGATCAGCTGTTAGTCTTATGGGGATTACCTTTTATGTTATTTGTAACTTTTTCCTTGCTGCTTTTAATATTTGTTCATTGTATTTAAATTTTGACAGTTTGATTAATGTGTGTCTTGCCATGTTTCTCGTTCAATTTATCCTGTATGGGGCTCTGTGTGCTTCCTGGACTTTATTGACTATTTCCTTTCCGATATTACGGAAGTTTTCAACTATAATGTCTTGAAATATTTTCTCAGACCCTCTCTTTTTCTCTTCTTCTTCTGGGACCCCTATAATTCAAATTTTGGTGCATTTAATGTTGTCCCAGAGGTCACTGAGACTGTCCTCAATTCCTTTCATTCTTATTTGTTTATTCTGCTCTGTGGTCGTTATTTCCACTATTTAATCTTCCAGGTCACTTATCCATTCTCCTGCCTCAGTTATTCTATTGATTTCTTCTAGAGCATTTTAAATTCCATTTATTGTGTTGTTCATCATTGTTTGTTTGCTCTTTAGTTTTTCTTGTTCCTTGTTAAACGTTTCTTGTATTTTCTCCATTCTATTTCCATGATTTTGGATCATCTTTACTATCGTTCCTCTGAATTGTTTTTCAAGTAGACTATTTCCTTTACATTTGTTTGTTCTGGTGGGTTTTTACGTAGCTTGTTCATCTGCTGAATATTTTTCTGTCGTCTCATTTTGCTTAACCTACTGTGTTTGGGGTCTCCTTTATGCAGGCTGCATGTTCATAATTCCCATTGTTTCTGGTGTCTGCCCCTAGTGGGTGAAGTTGGTCCAGTGGCTTGTGTCGGCTTCCTGGTGGAGGTGCATGGTGCCTGTATTCTGGTCGGTGGGTCTAGATCTTGTCTTCCTGGTGGGCATTGCCATGTCTGGTGTTGTGTTTTGGTGTGTCTGTGAACTTAGTATGATTTTAGACAGCCTCTCTGCTAATGAATGGGGTCGTGTTCCTTTCTTGCTAGTTGTTTGGCATGGGGCGTCCAGTACTGGAGCTTTCTGGCCGTTGGGTGGAGCTGGCTCTTACTGTCAAGATGGAGATCTCTGGGAGAACTCTCGCCAATTGATATTACATGGGGCTGGGAGGTCTCTGGTGGTCCAATACCCTTTACTTGGCTCTCCCGCCTCAGAGGCTCAGGCCTGATACCAGGCCACAGCCCCAAGACCCTGTCAGCCAGATGGCTCTGAATAAAAGGGAGACAAAAAAAGAAAAAGGATAATAATAAAATAAAATGAAATTATTAAAATAGAAAAAAATTAAAATTATTAAAATAAAAAATTTAACAAGTAATGAAAATAAAAGAGAGAGCAACCAAACCAATAAACAAATCCACCATTGATAACAAGCACTGAAAACTATACTATGATAAACATTAAAATCAGAAACAAGTCAGTTGCATATAGCAAACCCCAAGTCTACA
>NW_020172447.1:480142-496028 GCF_003031525.2 Neophocaena asiaeorientalis asiaeorientalis | reverse complement strand
TTTTCTAAGAATTTGTCAATTTCTTCCAGCTTGTCCATTTTATTGGCATATTGTTGCTTGTAGTAATCTCTGATGATTTTTTGTATTTTTGCAGTGTCAATTGTTAATTCCCCTTTTTCATTTTAATTGTATCGATTTGAGTCTTCTCTCTTTTTTTCTTGATGAGTCTGGCTAATGGTTTATCTATTTTGTTTATCTTCTCAAAGAACCAGCTTTTAGTTTTATTGATCTTTCCTACTGTTTCCTTCCTTTCTGTTTCATTTATTTCTGAGCTGACCTTTATGATTTCTTTATGTCTGCTGACTTTGGGGTTTTTTTTGTTCTTCTTTCTCTAATTGCTTTAGGTGTAAGGTTAGCTTTTTTATTTGATATTTTTCTTGTTTCTTCTGACAGGTTGCATTGCTGTAACCGTCCCTCTTAGAACTGCTTTTGGTGCATCCCATAGGCTTAAGGTCATTGTGTTTTCATCGTCATTTATTTCTATGTATTTTTTGCTTTCCTCTTTGATTTCTTCAGTCATCTCTTGGTTATTTAGTAGCGTATTGTCTAGCCTCCATGTGTTTGTATTTTTTACAGTTTTTTCCTGTAATTGATATCTAATCGCATAGTTTTATGGTCAGAAAAGATACTTGATGTGATTTCAATTTTCTTAAAATTGCCGAGGCTTGATTTGTGACCCAAGCTATGATCTATCCTGGAGAATATTCCATGAGCACTTGAGAAGAAAGTGTATTCTGCTGTTTTTGGATGGAATGTCCTGTAAATATCAATTCAGTCCATCTTGTTTAATGTATCATTTAAAGCTTGTGTTTCCTTGTTTATTTTCATTTTGGATGATCTGTCCATTGGTGTAAGTGAGGCATTAAAGTCCACTACTGGTATTGTGTTACTGTCGATTTCCCCTTTTTTGGCTGTTAGCATTTGCCTTATGTATGGAGGTGCTCGTATGTTGGGTACATAAATATTTACAATTGTTATATCTTCTTCTTGGATTGATCCCTTGATCATCATGTAGTGTCCTTCCTTGTCTTTAGTCATAGTCTTTATTTTAAAGTCTTTTTTGTTTCATATGAGAATTGGTACTCCAGCTTTATTTTGATTTCCATTAGCATGGAATATCTTTTCCATACCCTCACTTTCAGAGAGTGTCTGTCCCTAGGTCTGAAGTGTGTTTCTTGTAGACAGCATATATATGGGTCTTCTTTTTGTATCCATTCAGCCAGTGTATGTCTTTTGGTTGAATCATTGAATCCACTTACATTCAAGATAATTATCAGTTTGTATGTTCCTATTACCATTTTCTTAATTGTTTTGGGTTTGTTTTTGTAGTCTTTTCCTTCCCTTATTTTTCCTGCCTAGAGAATTTCCTTTAGCCTTTGTTGTAAAGCTGCTTTGGTGATGCTGAATTCTCTTAACTTTTTCTTGTCTGTAAAGGTTTTAATTTCTCCATCAAATGTGAGCGAGATCCTTGCTGCATAGAGTAATCTTGGTTGTATGCTTTTCCCTATCACCACTTTAAATATGTCCTGCCTCTCCCTTCTGGCTTTCATAGTTTTTGTTGAAGGATCAGCTGTTAGTCTTATGGGGATTACCTTTTATGTTATTTGTAACTTTTTCCTTGCTGCTTTTAATATTTGTTCATTGTATTTAAATTTTGACAGTTTGATTAATGTGTGTCTTGCCATGTTTCTCGTTCAATTTATCCTGTATGGGGCTCTGTGTGCTTCCTGGACTTTATTGACTATTTCCTTTCCGATATTACGGAAGTTTTCAACTATAATGTCTTGAAATATTTTCTCAGACCCTCTCTTTTTCTCTTCTTCTTCTGGGACCCCTATAATTCAAATTTTGGTGCATTTAATGTTGTCCCAGAGGTCACTGAGACTGTCCTCAATTCCTTTCATTCTTATTTGTTTATTCTGCTCTGTGGTCGTTATTTCCACTATTTAATCTTCCAGGTCACTTATCCATTCTCCTGCCTCAGTTATTCTATTGATTTCTTCTAGAGCATTTTAAATTCCATTTATTGTGTTGTTCATCATTGTTTGTTTGCTCTTTAGTTTTTCTTGTTCCTTGTTAAACGTTTCTTGTATTTTCTCCATTCTATTTCCATGATTTTGGATCATCTTTACTATCGTTCCTCTGAATTGTTTTTCAAGTAGACTATTTCCTTTACATTTGTTTGTTCTGGTGGGTTTTTACGTAGCTTGTTCATCTGCTGAATATTTTTCTGTCGTCTCATTTTGCTTAACCTACTGTGTTTGGGGTCTCCTTTATGCAGGCTGCATGTTCATAATTCCCATTGTTTCTGGTGTCTGCCCCTAGTGGGTGAAGTTGGTCCAGTGGCTTGTGTCGGCTTCCTGGTGGAGGTGCATGGTGCCTGTATTCTGGTCGGTGGGTCTAGATCTTGTCTTCCTGGTGGGCATTGCCATGTCTGGTGTTGTGTTTTGGTGTGTCTGTGAACTTAGTATGATTTTAGACAGCCTCTCTGCTAATGAATGGGGTCGTGTTCCTTTCTTGCTAGTTGTTTGGCATGGGGCGTCCAGTACTGGAGCTTTCTGGCCGTTGGGTGGAGCTGGCTCTTACTGTCAAGATGGAGATCTCTGGGAGAACTCTCGCCAATTGATATTACATGGGGCTGGGAGGTCTCTGGTGGTCCAATACCCTTTACTTGGCTCTCCCGCCTCAGAGGCTCAGGCCTGATACCAGGCCACAGCCCCAAGACCCTGTCAGCCAGATGGCTCTGAATAAAAGGGAGACAAAAAAAGAAAAAGGATAATAATAAAATAAAATGAAATTATTAAAATAGAAAAAAATTAAAATTATTAAAATAAAAAATTTAACAAGTAATGAAAATAAAAGAGAGAGCAACCAAACCAATAAACAAATCCACCATTGATAACAAGCACTGAAAACTATACTATGATAAACATTAAAATCAGAAACAAGTCAGTTGCACATAGCAAACCCCAAGTCTACAAGTTAGTCGCAGATAGCAAACCCCAAGTCTATAGTTGCTCCCAAAATCCACTGCCTCAATTTTGGGTTGATTCATTCTCTATTCAGGTATTCCCCAGATGTAGGGTACCTCAAGTTGATTGTAGGGATTTAATCTGCTGCTCCTGAGGCTGCATGGAGAAATTTCCCTTTGTCTTCTTAGTTTGTATAGCTCCTGGGGTTCAGCTTTTGTTTTGGCCCCACCTCTGCATGTACGTTGCCCTCAGGCTCCTGTTCCTACCCAGACAGGTTGGGGTTAAAGCAGTGGCTGATTAGGGGGCTCTAGCTTACTCATGCTACGGGGAGGGAGGGGTTCGGTACTTATAATTGGAACGCAGGGCGAGCCTTCAGTTGCAGAGGCCGGCATGACATTGCAACAGCCTGAGACGCACCATGTGTTCTCCCAGGGAAGTTTTCCCTGGATCATGGGACCTTGGTAGTGGCAGGCTGCACAGGTTCCCAGGGGTCTCGGGTGTTTGGATAGTGAGCTGTGCTTGCACACAGGATTCTTGGTGGCTGCAGCAGCAACGTTAGCATTTCATGCCCATCTCTGCCATCCGAGCTGTTAGCCTGGCTCACGCCTTTCTCTGGAGCTCGTTTTGGTGGTGTTCTGCCTTCTGTGGGCAGACATGGAAGGAATCCCCTCTCCTCGCGCACCCTGAAACAACAGTCTCTTGCCTCTTAGGCAGGTCCAGATTTTTTCCCAGACTCTGTCCCAGTTAGTTATGGCATACTAGCCCCCTTCAGGCTGTGTTCATGCAGCCAACCCCTGTCCTCTCCCTGGGATCTGACCTCTGAAGCCCGAGCCTCAGCTCCCAGGCCCCACCCACCCCAGCGGGTGAGCAGACAAGCATCTCAGGCTGGTGAATGCTGGTTGGCACTGATCCTTTGTGTGAGAATCTCTCCACTTTGCCCTTTGCACCCCTGTTGCTGTGCTCTCCTCGGTGGCTCCAAAGCTTACCCCCTCCTGTCCCCGCCAGTGAAGGGGCTTCCTAGTGTGTGGAAACTTTTTCTCCTTCCCAGTTCCCTCCCAGAAGTGCAGGTCCCATCCCTATTCTTTTGTCTCTCTCTTTTTTTTTCTTTTTTCTTTTGCCGTACCCAGGTATGTCGGGATTTTCTTTTCTTTTGGGAAGTCTGAGGTCGTCTGCTAGTGTTCAGTAGGTGTACTGTAGGAGTTGTTCCACATGTAGATGTATTTTTGATGTATTTATGGGGAGGAAGGTGATCTCCACGTCTTACTCCTCCACCATCTTGAAGGTCCCCTGTTACTTTAAAAAATGTACTTAAACCCCTATTTCCTACTCGTTAACTTCTCTTTTGTGTGTGTATAAATATTTATTATTATTTTTAAAAATAATTTATTTTTTAAACATTTTTGGCTGTGTTGGGTCTTCGTTGATGCGCATGGGCCTTCTCTAGTTCTGGTAAGTGGGGATTACTCCTCATTGCCGTGCATGGGCTTCTCATTGCAATGGCTTCTGTTGTTGCAGAGCACAGGTTCTAGGCATGCAGGCTTCAGTAGTTGTGGCATGTGGGCTCAGTAGTTGTGGCTCGCAGGCTGTAGAGAACAAACTCAGTAGTTGTGGAGCATGGGCTTTGTTGCACCTCGGCATATGGGGTCTTCCCAGACCAGGGCTAGAACCTGTGTCCCCTGCATTGGCAGGTGGATTTCTAACCATTGTGCCATCAGGGAAGCCCAAGATTTATTACTTTTTAGTACCTTTTTTCTTCCAGTTTTATTGAGATACAATTGACATACAGCACTGTATAAGGTGTACAGCATGATTTGACTTAAATCATGAAATGTGTTTCACAGTAAGTTTAGTGAATATCAATCATTTCATATAGATACAAAATTTAAAAAAATAGAAAACCTTGTTTTCCTTGTGATGAGAACTCTTAGGATTTACTCTCAACAATTTTCATGTATAACATACAGTAGTGTTAATTATATTTATCATGTAGTACATTACATCCCTACTACTTATTTATCTTATAACTGGAAGCTTGTACATTTTGACTGCCTTCATCCTCCCTGCCCCCCACCCACAGACTCTGATAGCCACAAACCTGATCTTTTTTTCTGTGAGTTTGTTTGTTTATTGGTTAGTTTTTTTTTAGAAGTATAATTGACCTACACCATTGTCTTAGTTTGTGCTGGATATTGATTTGATTTTTCCATGTTTCACAAAAATCACCACGTTAAGTCTAGCTTTCATCTGTCACCATACAATGATATTATATAGTTACTGACTATATTCCCCATACTGTACATTTCATGCCCATGACTCATTCATTTTGTAACTGGAAGTTTGTATCTGTTAATCTACCTCACCTATTTCTTTCCTCCTCCTACTTCCCTTCCCTCTAGCAACCATCTGAATGTTCTCCAGATCTATAACTCTTCATTTCTGTTTTCTTATGTTTGTTCATTTGTTTTGATTTTTAGATTCCACATATAAGTAAAATCATACAGAATTTGTCTTTCTTTGACTTATTTCACTTATCATAATACCTTCTAGGTCCATCCATGTTGTCATAAATAGCAAGAATTCATTCCTTTATTTAACTAAGTAATATTTCATTGTGTGTATATACCACATCTTGTTTATCTGTTTATCTGTTGATGGACACTTAGGTTGCTTTCATATCTAGGCTATTGTAAATAATACTGCAAGGAAAATAGTGGTGCATATATCTTTTCTAATTAGTGTTTTTCACATTCTTCAGATGGATACCCGGGAAAGGAATTGCTGGATCATATTGGAAGCTCTATTTTTAAAGTTTTGAGTTATGTCCATTGTGTTTTCCATAGTTGCTGGACCAATTTACATTCCTACCAACAGTGCATGAGGGTTCCCTTTTCTCCATGTCCTCACCAACACTTGTTATTTATTGCCTAGAAATCGTCAATGAATTTGGTAAAGTTGCAGGATACAAAAAATAATGTACAAAAATCTGTTGCATTTCTATACATTAACAATGAACTATCAGCAAGAGAAATAAAGGAAATAATCTTATTTATAATCACATCAGAAAGAATAAAATACCTAGGAATAAATCTAACTGAGGAGGTAAAAGACCTGTCCTGTGAAAACTATAAGAAGCTGATGAAAGAAATTGAGGATGATGCCAACAGAGGGAAAGATATACTATGTTCTTGGATGGGAAGAATTAATATTGTTAAAATGTCCATACTATCCAAACCAATCTACAGATTCAGTGCAACCCCTATTAAAATACCAATGGTATTTTTCACAGAAGTAGAACAAATAATTCTAAAATTTGTTTGGAACCACATAAGACCTCTATAGCCAAAGTAATACTTAGAAAGAAGAATAAAGCTGGAGACATCAGACTTCATGTTTTCACACTGTACTACAAAGCTATGCAAATCAAAACAGTATGGTACAGGTACTAAAACAGACACAGATCAATGGAACAGAATAGAGAGCTCAGAAATGAACTCACACTTATATGATCAATTAATCTATGACAAAGGAGGCAAGAATATAAAATGGGGAATAGACAGCATCTTCAATAAATGGTGTTGGGAAAACTGGGCAGCTACATGCAAAAGAATCAAACTGGAGTACTCTCTCACACCATGCAGAAAAATAAATTCAAAATGGATTAAAGACTTAAATGTCACACCTACAACTATAAAAGTTCTAGAAGAAATCATAGGCTGTAAGCTCTTTGGCATCAGTCTTGGTAATATTTTTTTGCATATGTCTCCTTAGGCAAGGGAAACAAAAGCAAAAAATAAACAAATGGGACTACATCAATTTAAAAAAACACTATCCATCAGGGAAATGCAAATCAAACAACAGTGAGATATCACCTCACACCTGTCAGAATGGCTATCATCAAAAAGACTACAAATAACAAGTGTTGCCAAGGATGTTCCATCAACTTTTGACTTGTGGCTTTGTAAGATGAAGAAATTAGCACTTCTGTCTTCCTTTAATACATTTTAACCCTCAACTTCTGTCAGCCACACCTTCGCTTTTCACTTGGGGTTAATAACATTATTATTTTAGTCTGAACTTTAATTAAATCTTGTTGGTGGTTATTATTAGGCTCATTTTATAGTGGCAAAAGCAAGTAATAAATCCAAGATTTGAACTCAAGTTTCTTGCCTCTGAGTCCATGAAGTTTGAAATTTCTTGTATTGGGTTAATTAATTTCTCGTGGCTGAGACAGATCAAGGATGATCCCCTTCTTTACCTTTTTCTCCTAATTTCTTGTCTACTAGGCTCAGAGTTCTTTGTCCACCTTCTCTAGACTCCTGTTTCATTAACTCCTTCTATCCTCACCTCTCAAAAGTTCCAGCACATGCAAAGTTTGTGAGTCCTCCCCTATGTCTATATTTTAGCTATTACTTGATTGGCACACTCCTTCCCACCACTATTCCCCTTCTCACCACCATGCAACTTATCCCTGCCCCTCTGCCCCAAGGTCCAGAGAGGACAAACAAGGCTCAGTCCAGCTCTTTTCATAATGGGTCTTTCATCCCACACTGTAGAACGCTGGGCTGTTGACTGGAGAGGGCAAAATAAAGATTCAGTCATCCTCCATAGTCACATGACAGGGAGAGTATTTTTACCCTTTGATTCATATCTTTTTGGGTCATGTTAGAGTTGCCCACAGTATGATATTTTCAGTTCTCTTTCAAGGATGCCTTTGCCAGAGAAGAACCACCACTGAATGGAGCCTTTGTGTACACTCTAGTGGGACCAGGGCCAAACTGTCTAAGATATCTGAGTCTGCATTTAACCCATTTTGGGGGGAGTTGGAGCTGGTGTCGAAGCTATGATATAGTGTATTCTCACCCAACAGACAGTAGGCAAGAAAGCATCGACAGCAACACATCGGGTTTTCAGTCTTATTGCTGTTTGTTCTCCATGAACAGAGATCAAAGAAAGAACTTTAGGAAAAGGGCCTATTCTGGAGGTAGATGGGGTTGAACAAATGCAGAAGATGGAAGAAGGCACAAAGCTGATATTCTGGGTAGATGAAGACAAGGATATTAGTGTGCCCTACATTCCAAAGGTCAGTGTCCTGGGAGAGAGGGGAAGAAAGCAGCAGCAAATCACCATCAACAGCTGCAAATAAATTGAATTTTAGATGGCCCCTAGTCCAGTTTGGGTCTCAATGGCCACAAGAATACATTAGCAGGAAGAATCTAGTAGTCAAGGTGCCTAAGAGCTAAGCTTTCTGAGAGTAATCCATAAATGATTTTTGAGCCATAATTGAATATTTTACAAGCCTTATCATAATAATTACCACCTACTTGCTACTTGCTATATGTTATCTCGGTTAAGCATTATTATCCACATCCTATAGATGAGAAAGTAAAGACATAATAGTCAAATAGCTTTTCCAAGGACACACAGTTATTAACAGAAGCAAGCTTCAACCAGATTTGTGTTGCTCCAGAAACTATATTCTTTCCACTATACTGCACTCTGAACCCAGCTTTGTGGGACTGCTATGGATGGATTAAAAAAAATGATCAATAAAGTCTTTCAATAATTGAATGGGTGATAAAATTCATATTACTTTAGCCATGAGAATGAATGAACTAGAGTTGTTGTACAGCACAGTGGATGAATCCAACAAATACAAGGTTGCGAGGGAGAAAAGTCAATCACAAAAGATTACTTGCTGCATGAACCCATTTCTGTACAGTTCAAAAACAGACAAAACTAAGTGATGGTGTTAGAAGCCAGGATAAGTGTTCCCTCAGAGTGGGGTATTAGTGGCAAAAATAGGCACAAGGGGGACTTTACCAGTGTTGGTAATGTTTTCTTGATCTGACTGCTGATTACACAGCTGTGTTCAGTTGGTGAACATTTTTATTGAGATTTGTGCAGAGTATTTTTTCAGAGTATATGTTATAATTTTTTAAATTCAAAAACATTTAAAATATTAATATTTCCTGTAGCAAGTTTTCCAGTGAAAGTCTGGTGTGTATGTATTGGGCTGGCCAAAAGGTTCCTTATGTTTTTAAAGTAAAAATGAAACACATATTTTTCATTTTCACCAAGAACTTTATTGAACAATGTATTCACCCTTTTGTTCTACTACCTTCTGCCATTTTTCAGGCAACTACATAATTTCATCTTCCCAAAACTTTTTATATTTTTGAGCAAAGAACTCTTCCAGGTGCCTTTTAAAGTCTTCCAGGTCATTGAAATTTTTTCCATTAAGAGAATTTTGTAAAGACTGAAATAAATGAAAATCCAAAGGTGCAATGTTTGTTGAATACAGCAGATGAATCAGAACTTCCCAGCCAAGCTGTAACAGTTTTTGCCTGGTCATCAGAGAAACATGGGGTCTTGCGTTATCCTGATGGAAGATTATGCATTTTCTGTTGACTAATTCCAGATGCTTTTCGTCGAGTGCTGCTTTCAGTTGGTCTAACTGGGAGCAGTACTTGTTGGAATGAAGCATTTGGTTTTCTGGGTAAAGCTCATATAATAGAGGACTCCCTTCCAATCCCACCATATAAACAACATCACCTTCTTTGGATGAAGACCAGCCTTTGGTGTGGTTGGTGGTGGTTCATTTCGCTTGCCCCACGATCTCTTCTGTTCCACATTATTGTACAGTATCCACTTTTCATTGCCCATCACAATTTGTTTTAAAAGCGGAACATTTTCATTACGTTTAAGTAGAGAATTGCATGAGGAAATACGGTCAAGAAGGTTTTTTACACTTAACTTATGTGGAACCCAAACACCAAAGTGACTCACTTAACCAAGCTGGTGCAAATGATTTTCAGTTCTTGATTTGGATATTTTGAGTATGTCGGCTATCTCCTGTGTGGTATAACATTGATTGTTCTCAATTAATGTCTTGATTTGATCGCTATCAACTTCAACTGGTCTACCCGACTGTGGAGCATCATCCAGCAAGAAGTATCCAGCATGAACCTTCGCAAACCACTTTTGACATGTTCGATCAGTCGCAGAACCTTCTTGTTACACTGCACAAACCTTTCTTTACGTTTCAGTTGTGTTTTTACCTTTTTTGAAATAATAAAGCATAATATGCTGAAAATGTTGCCTTTTTCTTCCATTTTCAGTATTAAAATGGCTACACAAAAATTCACCAATTTTGATAAGTTTTATTTTAAAATGCATGCTAATATGACAGCTGTCACAGTACAGTTTAACAAAATTGTTTTGAATGAAGTTAAAGACAACTAAGCTCTGCTAGAGCCATCTTTTGGAAAAATCCAAATGAAGTTTTTGGCCCACCTAATATATACAAGGAGGCAGTGGTTGAGATAAGCTCTGTGGGTTTATCCTCCTAATTATCTTTACATATAGACCTTTCTATCCTATTATGACTTTCCCTCCCTTTTCTCACATATGTGAATTTCCCTAAGCAACACATAATATTATTTTATATAGTATAGTGGTTTAACTGTGGACTGTGGAGCTAAACTACCTGAGTTTGCATCGCAGCTCTTCAATTTACTAGCTCTTGAGCTTATGGAAGTCACTTAACTTCTCTGGGCCTTAGTTTCCTTAACTATATGGGATAAGTAATAGTACCTACCTTATGGAATTTCCCTCAGGGCAGAGATTGAAAGCCAGTGACCTCATGTGTCCTGGTTGTCTGGGAAGTTGCTGAACTGTGCCATCTCCTTTTTCCTAATTTTTCCTTAATTTAAAGATGGTACTGAATGTGAATTTAGTATGTACTGTTGAAGGTTAATCTTACAGTATAGTTTTGAGTTTTCTAATTTGTTATGTTTATTATTTCTTCTCTGAACCCCCAGAAAGAAATTATTAAATCTTTGCTGTTGCCCTTGTGGAGAAGGGCCTGAGTGTATTGCTAAATGCCAGAGTCCCATGTCCTGTGGACAGAGTACTCCAGTTCAATTCTGTTGAACTTAGCTGTCCAGTTTTCCCAGTACCATTTATTGAAGAGGTTGTCTTATCCTCGTTGTATATTCTTACTTCCTTTGTTGTAGATTAATTGCACATATAATTGTGGTGTCATTTCTGGGCTCTCTGTTCCATTCCGTTGATCCTATGTATCTGGTGGGTTTTTTTGTCTTTCTTCCAAGTGGGTGGAGGAGGTTATATAACTTAACATCCACTTCCAAGTGGGAGGAGGAGAAGGTCAACAGCTGCCAGCTCCACAGCTGGTCTTGCCAGCCCAGGTAGTCCCAGCCTTATTTGGCCAGAAGAGCCTCCTTGGCATGTAGAGGGGAGATTTGCTGAACCAGAACCAATGTCTTAAACCTGGCAATTTATGTTAACATCCTCTAGCTAGGAACAAAGATTATTTTGTGTTGATTATGTACCCTGCAACTTTGCTGAATACAGTTACTAGCTATTGTAGCTTTCCAGTGGATTCCTTAGGATTTTGTATATATAGTATCATGTTATCTATGAATAGAGATGGTTTTATTTCTTTCTTTCCAATATGGATGCATTTTATTTCTTTTTCTTGCCTAATTGCCCTGGCAAGAACTTCCAGTACAATGTTGAATAACAGTGGAGAAACCAGGCATCCTTGTCTTGTTCCTGACCTTAGGGGAAAAGCTTTCCACCTTTTGCCATATATATAATGCAATATAAATTCCCTTTATTATGTTAAGGAAATTCCCTTCTATTCCTAGTTTTCAGAGTTTTTTGTTTTTCTGTTTTGTTTTGTTTTTTTTTTTTGGCGGTATGCGGGCCTCTCACTGTTGTGGCCTCTCCCGTTGCAGAGCACAGGCTCCGGACACGCAGGCTCTGCAGCCATGGCTCACGGGCCTAGCCACTCTGCAGAATGTGGGATCTTCCTGGACCAGGGCATGAACCTGTGTCCCCTGCATCGACAGGTGGACTCTCAACCACTGCGCCACCAGGGAAGCTCAGAGTGTTTTTATCATGAAAGGATTTTGAATTTTGACAAATGACTTTCCTGCATCAATCAAAATGATCATGTGTTTTGTTTTTCCCTTTCATTCTATTAATGTGGTTTATTACATTGATTTTCTTATGTTGAACCACCCTTGTGGTCCTGGGGAAAAACCCACTTGGTCATGGTGTATAATCCTTTTACTATTCTCTTAGCTTCAGTTTTTTAGTATATTGTTGAGGGTTTTTACATCTATATTCATAACTGATATTGGTCTATAATTTTATTTTCTTGTGATGTCTTTCTCTGACTTGGGTATCAGTGTAATGTTGGCCTCAGAGAATGAAATAGAATTCACCAGTGAAGGCCTGGACACTTTTTTTGTTGGGAGGTTTCTGATTACTGATTCAATCTTTCTACTTCTTAGAGGTGTGTTACAATTTTCTGTTGCTTCCTGAGGCAGTTTAGGTACTTTGAGTGTTTCCTACAATTTGTTCATTTCATCTAGGTTGTCTAATTTGTTGGCATATAACTTTTCATCATATTCTCTGTAAGGTTGGTAGTAATGTCCCCAGTTTCATTTCTAAATTTAATTTGTCTCTTCTCTATTTCTTTGTCAGTTTGCTTAAAGCTTTGTCAATTTTCTTTTCCAGGGCACCAACATTTTGTTTTTTTTGGTTCTCTCTATTGTTCTTCCTATTATTTCATTCTCTTTGCTCTAAGTGTTATTCCTACATTCTGCTAGCTTTGGGCTTAATTTGCTCTTCTTCTTCTAATTCCTTGAGGTGTATATGAAAGTTCTTTTTTTTTGAGTGGGAAGATGTGTTAAATATATATATTAGGACTTTAAGCTATTTAAAATATACAACATGTTTTTACACTGATGTGGTTATGGGTTTTTTTCCTATAGTTTTATAGTTTTATTGAGATATAATTGACACATAGACTATAAGTTGAGGTATAGAACATAATGATTTGACTTATATACATCAGGAGATGATTATCACAATAAGTTCAGTGAACACCTATAATCTCATGCAGATCCAAAATTAAAGAAATAGAAAAAATTTTTTCTTTTGATGAAAATTCATAGGATTTTCTCTCTTAACAAATTTCAGGTAAAATATACAGTAGTGTTAATTATATTTAATGTGTTGTACATTATGTTTCTAGTATTAATTTATCTTATAACTGCAACTATCTATCATTTGACTATGTTCATTCAGTTCCCCCTCCCCTTACCCCATGTCTCTGGTAACCACAAATGAGATATCTTTTCCTATGACTTTGTTTGTGATGTATAATTGACCTACAACACTATGTTAGTTACTAGTGAGCAACATAGTGATTCCACATTTTCAGAGTTCAAAATAATCACCACCATAGGTCTAGTTATGATATATTACCATACAAAGACATACAGAGAAAGCTTTTGACAAAATTCAACATCCAATTATGATTAAAAACTCTGAAGAAAATAGGCATGGAGGGAACATTCCTCAACATATTAAAGGCCATATATGACAAATCCACAGCCAACATTGTCCTCAATGCTGAAAAAGTGAAACGATTTCCACTAAGATCAGGAACAAGACAAGGTTGCCCACTCTCACCACTCTTATTCAACATAGTGTTGGAAGTTTTAGCCAAAGCAATCAGAGAAGAAAAAGAAATAGAAGGAATCCAAATTGGAAAGGAAGAAGTAAAGCTGTAACTGTTTGCAGATGACATGATACTATACATAGAGAATCCTAAAGATGATACCAGAAAACTACTAGAGCTAATCAATGATTTTGGTAAAGTAGCAGGATACAAAATTAATTCACAGAAATCCTGGCATTCCTATACACTAATGATGAAAAATCTGAAAGTGAAATTAAGAAAACACTCCCATGTACCACTGCAACAAAAAGAATAAAATATCTAGGAATAAACCTACCTAAGGAGACAAAAGACCTGTATGCAGAAAGTTATAAGACACGGATGAAAGAAATTAAAGATGATACAAATATATGGAGAGATATACCATGTTCTTTGATTGGAAGAATCAACATTGTGAAAATGACTTTACTACCCAAAGCAATGTACAGATTCAATGCAATCCCTATCAATCTACCACTGGCATTTTTCACAAAAGTAGAACAAAAAATTTCACAATTTGTATGGAAACACAAAAGACCCCAAATAACCAAAGCAATCTTGAGAGAGAAAAACGGAGCTGGAGGAATCAGGCTCCCTAACTTCAGAATACACTACAAACCTACAGTAATCAAGACAGTATGCTACTAGCACAAGAAGAGAAATATAGATCAATGGAACAGGATAGAAATCCCAGAGGTACACCCATGCACATATAGTCACCTTATCTTTGATAAAGGGGGCAAGAATATGGAGTGGAGAAAAGACAGCCTCTTCAATAAGTGGTGCTGGGAAAACTGCACAGCTACATGTAAAAGTATGAAATTAGAACACTCCTTAACACCATACACAAAAATAAACTCAAAATGGATTAAAGACCTAAATGTAAGGCCAGACACTATCAAACTGTTAGAGGAAAACATAGGCAAAACACTCTATGACATAAATCACAGCAAGATCCTTTTTGACCCACCTCCTAGAGAAATGGAAATAAAAACAAAAATAAACAAATGGGGCCTAATGAAACATAAAAGCATTTGCATAGCAAAAGAAACCATAAACAAGAGCAAAGGACAACCCTCAGAATGGCAGAAAATATTTGCAAGTGAAACAACTGAAAAAGGATTAATCTCCAAAATATACAAGCAGCTCATGCAACTCAATATCAAAAAGAAAAACAACCCAATCCAAAAATGGGCAGAAGACCTAAATAGACATTTCTCCAAAGAAGATATATAGATTGCCAACAAACACATGAAAGAATGCTCAACATCATTAATCATTAGAGAAATGCAAATCAAAACTACAATGAGATATCATCTCATACCGTTCAGAATGGCCATCATCAAAAAGTCTACAAACAATAAATGCTGGAGAGGGTGTGGACAAAAGGGAACACTCTTGCACTGTTGGTTGGAAGATACATTGATACAGCCACTATGGAGAACAGTATTGAGGTTCCTTAAAAAACTAAAAATGGAAGTACCATACGACCCAGCAATCCCACTACTGGGCATATACCCTGAGAAAACCATAATTCAAAAAGAGTCATGTAGCAAAATGTTCATTGCTGCTCTATTTACAATAGCCAGGACATGGAAGCAACCTGAGTGTCCATCAAGAGATGAATAGATAAAGAAGATATGGCACATATATACAATGGAATATTACTCAGCCATAAAAAGAAATGAAATTGAGTTATTTGTAGTGAGGTGGATGGACCTAGAGTCTCTCATACAGAGTGAAGTAAGTCAGAAAGAGAAAAACAAATACCATATGCTAGCACATATATATGGCATCTAGGGAAAAAAATGTCATGAAGAACCTAGGGGCAAGCTGGGAATATGGACTTGAGGGTATGGGGAGGGGGAAGGGTAAACTGTGCCAATGTGGGAGAGTGGCATGGACATATATACACTACCAAACATAAAATTGATAGCTAGTGGGAAGCAGCCGCATAGTACAGGGAGATCAGCTCGGTGCTTTGTGACCACCTAGAGGTGTGGGATAGGGAGGGTGGGACTGAGTGAGACGCAAGAGGGAAGAGATATGGAAACATATGTATATGTATACCTGAATCACTTTGTTATAAAGCAGAAACTAACACACCATTGTAAAGCAATTATGCTCCAATAAAGATGTTAAAATAATTAGAAAAATAAATAAATAAAAAAGAAGACATTGCATAGTTATTGCCTGTATTTCTCACATTGTTTTTTTATACCTGTGACTCATTTATTTTGCAAGGAGGTTTGTGTCTCTTAATCTCATTGCCTATTGCTTTCCACACTCCACTCCCGTGCCCTCTGGCAACCACCTGTTTGTAATGACTCTGTTTCTGTTTAGTTATGTTTGTTCATTTGTTTTGTTAGTTAGATTCCAC
>NW_020172447.1:462963-480020 GCF_003031525.2 Neophocaena asiaeorientalis asiaeorientalis | reverse complement strand
AATACCCAGGAGTGGAATTGCTGGATCATATGGAAGCACTGCTCTTAAATTTTTGAGGAATGTCCATACTGTTTTCCGTATTTGCTGCACCAATGTACATTCCCACCCAAAGTGTACAAGGGTTCACTTTTCTCCACATCCTTACCAACACTTGTTATTTGTTGTCTTTTTGATAATAGCCATTCTGACAGGTGTGAGGCAATATTTCATTACAGTTTTGATTTGAATTTTCCTGATGTTTAGTGATGTTGAGCATCGTTTTATGTGCCTGTAGGCCATCTGTATGTCTTCTTCTTTATTTTTAAGTCTTTATTGAATTTTTTTCAATATTACTTCTGTTTTATATTTTGTTTTTTTGTCTGCAAGGCATGTGGGATCATAGCTCCCCTGACCAGGGATCAAACCCCCACCCGCTGCATTGGAAGGCGAAATCTTAACCACTCGACTGACAGGGAAGTCACTGTATGTCTCCTTTAGAAAAATGTCTTTTCAGACCCCCAGCCCATTTTTTAATTGTATTGTTTGTTTTTTTGATGTTCAGTTTTATGAGCTTTATGTATATTAACCATTTATTGGATATATTGTTTGCAAATATCTTTTCCCGTGAAAGCAGGTAGCTTTTCATTTTGTTGATAGTTTCCTTTGCTGTGCAAATCCTTTTTAGTTTGATGTAGTTCCATTTGGCTATTTTTGTTTTTGTCTCCCTTACCTGAGGAAACATATCCAAAAAGTATTACTAAGACCAATGTCAAAGAACTTACTATCTATGTCTTCTAGAAGTTGTATGGTTGCAGGTCTGACATTTAAGTTTTTAATCCATTTTGAATTTATTTTTGTGCGCATTGTGAGAGAGCACTCCAGTTCGATTCTGTTGAACTTAACTGTCCAGTTTTCCCTGCACCATTTATTGAAGAGGCTGTCTTGTCCCCGTTGTATATTCTTGCCTCCTTTGTTGTAGATTAATTGCCCATATAATTGTGGTGTCATTTCTTGACTGTCTGTTCAATTCCGTTGATCTTACATAACTGGTGTTTTTTTTTCCATTACCATATTTTCATTACTGTAGCTTGGTACAGGATAGTTTGAAATCAGGGAGCATTAAACCTTCAGTTTTGTTCTTCTTTCTTAAGACTGGCTTGGCTTTTTGGGATAATTTGTGTTTCCATACAAATTTGCAAATAATTTGTTCTAATTCTGTGAAAAATGCCATTGATATTTTAATAGTGATTGCATTGACTCTGTAGAGTAGCTTAGGTAGTATGTTCTTTTTAACAATATTAATTCTTCCACTCCATGAACACAGTATATCTTTCCATGTTTTAACTCCTTAGATTTATTCCTATGTATTTTTTTCTTTTTGATGCAATTTTAAGTGGAATTGTTTTCTTAATTTATCTTTCTGATAGTTAGTTGTTAGTGTATAGAAATGCAATGGGTTTCTGTATATTAATTTTGTATCCTACAACTTCACCAAATTCATTGATGAGTTCTAATAGTTTTTGGTGAAATTTTTATGATTTCTGTGTATAGTATCATGTCATTTGCAAACAATGACAGTTTTACTAATTTCTTTCTTTCCACTTTGGATTCCTTTTATTTCTTTTTCTGGTCTGATTGTGGTGGCTAGGACTTCCAATACTGTGTTGAATAAAAGTGGCGAGTGTGAGCATTCTTGTCTTCTTCCTGCTATATATAGTGTTGTCCTCCTGGTAGATGGGGCCAGTTCCCAAGGCAGCTGGCTGAGGGGCCCAAAGAGTCTCAGAGCTGGTGTTGCCCTGATGCTGTGTGGGCCTGTGTCCCAAGGCGACCTAGGGCTGATGATGCCTATTGGTGGGTTATCTGGGTCCTGACATCACAGGCTGTGTGTCTGGGGTGGTCCTGGGGCTGGTGTCTGCCTGCTGTTGTATGAGGCTGGGGCCCAGGAGATTTCGGGACTGGTTACCCACTCACTGGTGGGCAGTGCTCAGTGTTGGGGACTTTGTCTGTATGGCATGGGTATCCTGGAGTTGGTATTTCTGCTCGCTGTTTGGTGGGGGCAGGTCTCAGGGGCTTCTGTCAATGGTGCCTTCCCAATGGTGGGTGAGACTGGCCCAGGTGCTAGTGCCAGCACACTGGTATGTGGGGCTGTGTCCTGGGCCCTCTGGTGGGCAGGGCTGGGCTCTAGAGTGTCTGTGAGTTCAGTGATTCTGTGGCAGCCAGCCTGCTGGTGGGTCAGGGCTGTTTTCCCACACTGCTAGTTGCTTGGCCTGAGCCATCTCAGTACTGGTGCCTAAAGGCTGATGGGCAGGTTTGTTTCCTGGTGCTAATAAGCTAGATGGAGGATTCCAAAATGGTGCTTGCCAATACCATTTTCCTTGTGGTAGAACAAGCTCCCTAAAATGGTTGCCACCAGTGTATGTGTCCTCAGGATAAAGTCCAGTTGCCTCCTACCTTTCTGGGAGGCATTCTCAGATTAGAATGTGGGGCTGACCCAGGCTCCTTTCAAATTGTTGCTTCTGCCTGGGTTTCAGAGCATGTGAGATATTGTTTGCCCTTTAAGAGTGGAGTCTTTATTTCCCGTAACCCTTTGGCTCTCCCAAAAGTAAACCCCACTGGCCTTCAAAGCCAAACATTTTGAGGACTTGTTCTTCCAGTACAGGACCCCCAGGCTTGGGAACCCAGTCTGGCGCTTGGACTCCTCACTCCTTGGGGATAACCATACAACTTTAATGCAATTTTAATTATCTTCCTGTCTGTGGGTCACCAGGAGTATGGGTCTTGACTATACTGCATCTCTTCCCTCCACGCCTCCTACCAGTTTCATTGTGGTCACTTCTTTATATCTTTAGTTGTAGAAAATTTAACTGCTAGTCTTCCAATCTTTCTCATCAATAGTTGCTCTGTGAATGGTTGTAATTTTGCTGTGCCCATACGAACAGGTGAGCTCAGGGTCTCTTACTTCACATTCTTGGCCATATCTTTGACAGCTATTGATTTTACATCTTTCTTCTTTTTTAATATATGCATTTACAACTTAAATTTCACTCTGAACCTGGCCTTTGTTGCATCCCATAAGTTTCTGTATGTTACATTTTCATTTTTATTTATCTCTAAGTATTTTCTAATTCCCCTTGTGATTCCGTTTTTGTCCCATTGATCATTTAAGAGAGTGTTAATTTCCACATATTTGTGAATTTTACAGTTTTCCCTTCTGTTACTGATTTTGAGCTTCATTCCATTGTGGTTGTTTATTTAGACTTATTTTGTGTCCTGACATATTGTCTATCCTGAAAAATGTTCTGTGTATACTTGAGAAGGATGTGTTTTCTACTGTTGCTATGTAGGGTGTTTTATATGTCTGTTAGATGTAGATGGTTTATGATGTTGTTCAAGTCTTCTGCTTCCTTATTGATCTTCTGTCTAGATGATTTATCCATTATTGAAAGTGGGTATTCAAATCTTCAGCTACTATTGTAGAATTATGTATTTCTTCCTTCATTTCTGTCAATATTTGCTTTATACACTTGAGGGCTCTTTTCTTTGGTGCATATTTCTTAGTAATTTTTATATATTCTTTATGAATGTCCATTTTATTAATATATAATGTCCTTATCTGTCTCATAACACTTTTTGACTTAAAGTTTATTTTATCTGGCATTTTACCCAATAAAGTCACCTCAGCTCTTTTTTGGTTTCTATTTGCATGGAGTATGTTTTTCCATTTGTTCACTTCCAACCTATTTGTGTCTTTGGAGCTGAAGTAGAGTCTCTGGTAGACAGCATATAGTGGATCATGTTTTTCAAGGTAATTCAGCCAATCCATACCTTTTGATTGGATATTGTAGTCAATTTACATTTAAAGTAATTAATGACATGTAAGGACTTACTTCTGTCATTTTGCTATTGTTTTTTTTGCGTCTTATGTCTTTTGTTCCATATTTCCTCATTACTATATTATTTTGCCTGTATTTGAATTTTGCCGTGAACCATTTTGATTCTCTTGTCATTCCCTTTTGTATTTATACAGGCATATCTCAGAGATATTGCAGGTTCAATTCCAGACCACCACAATAAAGTGAATATCACAATAAAATGAGTCACACAAATTTTTGGTGTTCCAGTTCATTTTAAAGTTATGCTTACACTATACTGTAGTCTATTATGTGTACAATAGCATTATGTCTAAAAAATTAATGTACACACTTTAAATTAAAAATACTTTATTACTAAAAAATGCTAATCATCTTGAGCCTTCAGCAAGCCATAATTTTTTTTGCAATAATAGCATCAATGATCACTGACCACAGATCACTATAACAAATATAATATAGTGAAAAAGTTTGAAATACAGTGAGAATTACCGAAGTGTGACACAGAGACACTTAAGTGAGCAAATGCTGCTGGAAAAATGGCACTGATAGACTTCTTCAATGCAGGGTTGCCACAAGCCTTCAATTTGTAAAAAAAAAAAAAAGAAAGAAAAAATGCAATATCTGTGAAGAGCGATAAAGCCAAGTGCCATAAAATGAGGTATACTTGTATTTTAGATATCTTATTGTTGTTACCATGGGGATTACCTTTAACATAGTAACTTTATAACAGTTGAGCTTGGATCTTTACCCACTTAACTTCAGTAGCATACAAATACTTTACCCCTTCTATTTGTATTTTTAAAAAATTACATTTTTTACATTTTGTGTCCAGTAACATAGATTTATAATTACTTTATGCATTTGTCTTTTAAGTAATATAGTAAATGAATAATTGGAGTTACAAAACAAAAATGCAATAATCCTGGCTTTTATATGCATTAATAGTTACTTTTACTGGATAACTTTATATTTTCATATGGCTTAGAATTATTGACTAGTGCCCTTCCATTTCAACTTGAATGGTTCCCTTTATTATTTCTTGTAAGGTAATTCTACTGATAATGAATTTTCTCAGCTTTTGTTTGATTGGGAATGTTTGAATTTTCCATAGTTTTCAAGGGGGATTTTTGCCATATATCGAATTCTTGGTTGACAGCTTTTTGTTTTGTTTTGTTGTCAGCACTTTAATATGTCATTCCTCTGTTTTCTGGCCTCCATGGTTTCTGATGAGAAATTGGCTGTTAATCTTATTGATGATTTTTTTTACATGACAAATTGCTTCCTTCCTGCTGCTTTCAAGAATGTCTCTCTGTTTTTGGCTTTTGAAAAAATTTTTAAAGTGTGTCTCAGGGTATATATCTTTGAATTTATCCTATTGGAGTTTGTTGAGATTACTGGATGCATAGATTCATGTATTTCATCAAATTTGGGAAGTTTTTTTGCCCTGAATTCCACATTAAGTGACACAGAAATGGATGCTTTCATTAGTCCTTCAGGTAGTCCCCAGACAGTTTAGAATAGACATACATAATTATTTGTGAATGAGGTCTGCTCTGCTCCTCCCCAAACCAGGGACCAGGGTCCAACAGTGGCAATGTGGTCTGCCATCTTCAAGATGGCCATCAAGCTAACTAGCTGCTGTATGGACAATGTAGTAGGAGGGCTAAAGTGCTATCAGCTATCCTATTTAGGAAGCTACTGCAGTAATATAGGTAAAAGATGATGGCAGTCTTGGCTTGAGTGGTAGCAGTAGAGATGGTGATAATCATGTCTATCACTGTAGATGGGAAGTGAATCTATAATGCCTACAACAA
Organism: Neophocaena asiaeorientalis asiaeorientalis; assembly: GCF_003031525.2. Taxonomy (NCBI): domain Eukaryota; kingdom Metazoa; phylum Chordata; class Mammalia; order Artiodactyla; family Phocoenidae; genus Neophocaena; species Neophocaena asiaeorientalis. The sequence continues at coordinate 474,355 of NW_020172447.1, read as the reverse complement.
CTTAGTGATTTAGAAGTGTACCTGCTCAATCCCACGCGCTTTTCTTCAAAACTTTTAGTATGAAGCAACTATCCCTTGCTATACTGAAAAAAGTAACTATTGCTAGAATTTTTTTTTTTTTTTGAGGTACGCAGGCCTCTCACTGCTGTGGCCTCTCCCGTTGCGGAGCACGGACTCTGGACGCACAGGCTCCGGGCGCGCAGGCTCAGCGGCCATGGCTCACGGGCCCAGCTGCCCCGCAGCATGTGGGATCCTCCCGGACCGAGGCACAAACCCGTGTCCCCTACATCTGCAGGCGGACCCTCAACCACTGCGCCACCAGGGAAGCCCCCTAGAATTTTTATATCATATAATCAAACTGCAATGTTGAGAGGTATAGGCACAAAATATTTTAAAAATTATTTCTCTATTTCCTTTTAAAGAAATTTCTGTTTTTTAATGAAATTATATGTACTCACTATTTTTTTAAAAAGACATATAGTATACTAGAAAATATAAATCAGGAAAAAACCTTTTACCTGAAATCCTATTACCAAGAGCTAAACAGGTTGACATTTTGGTGAACCTCCATTTAGGCCTGCTGCCCTGACCCCCTTTCTTTCAGTGGCCACTCCTCAGTTGCCTTTGCTTGTTTCTACTATCTACCTGATAACTAAATGTTAACATAAAGTATATATGAATGCCCATACACACAAATGCTGGCATATGTGCATAATTATGTATAATTTTACATAAATAAGATCATATGCCATGCTGCTTTGTAAGTTTTTATTCTACTTACCAATCTCATGGACATGGGTGTATGTTAATAAATATAAATAACTTATAATTTTTAATTGCTCATGTTATTCTATTATATAAATAAACTATAATTTAGAAACAAGCTGTTTTCAGGTTTTGTTTTATTTTTCTTATTAATAATGCAGTAACAGACATCCTCATGATAAATTAAATTAGTGAAATAGATAAGACAGCAACTGCATTGGAAAATTTTACATGTGCCTCTCAGAAATCAATTGTAATAGAGAAAAATAAGCAACAATACCAAAGTCTTAATAATACAGTAATGTTGAGATATTGGATATACATAGAGGATAAAGAGAAGATATATATTCTTTTTGAGTATACAGGGAACATTTACAAAAATAGATTACGAATTAGGCTATAAAGGAATCCTCTAAAATTCCAAAGGATCAATATTATGTAAACTGTGTTCTCCAACCATGACAATAAAACTGAAAATTAATAATAAATATTAAAACATTCCATGTTTGGGAACTATAACATCATGTTTAAAATTCTTTAGTTAAAAAATACATTTGAGGATGGAATAATGAAGTCACTATACATCAACATTTTTGGAACACACTTTGTTTATTCATTGAAATATATTGGTCATCAAAGACAGAAAACAAACGTGATGAGGATTTAATTCAAGAAATTGGAAAGAGCAGAGCATACACAATGTAACAAGACAGGCTCTTAACATATAAGAATTAAGGGTAGAAATTAAATAAATTAAAGAATAACTATAACAATGATAAAAAATGGTAGAGAATATTAACAGAACCAAAACATGAAAGACTGAAAAGGTTAACCAGATAAACCACTGGTAGGACTGATGCAGGAAAGAGAAGATGCAAAGAAGCAAAATACAGAATATAGAATAAAATAAGTGTAAAATTACAGACACAACAGAGATTTTTTTTAAAGACAAAAGAATTATAAACAGCTATATGCTAATACATTTGAAGAATTAAATTCCTAGAAAAAACAAAAGACCAAAAATGGCATAAGAAACAAAGATACTCAGTAGACTAATACATTTTATTTTATTTTATATTTATTTTATTTTTATTTTATTTTACTTTTATTGGAGTATAGTTGCTTTACCCAGTTGTATCAGTTTCTGCTGTACAGCAAAGTGAGTCAGCAATACGTATACATAGATCCCCTTTTTTTGGATTTCCTTCCCATTTGGTCCACACCAAGTACAGTTCCCTGTGCTATACAGTAGGTTCACAATGGTTATCTATTTTATACATAGCAGTGTATATATGTCAATCCCAATTTCCCAGTTCATCACACCTCCCCTATCCACCTTGGTATTGATACCTTTGTTCTCTACATCAGTGTCTCTAATTCTGCTTTGCAAATAAAATCATCTTTATTATTTATCTAGATTCCAGATATATGCATTAATATATGACATTTATTTTTCTATTTCTGACTTACCTCACTCTGTATGGTAGTCTCTAGGCCCATCCACATCTCCCACAATTTGGTTCCTTTTTATGGCTGAGTAATATTCCATTGTATATATGGACCACATCTTCTTTATCCATTCTTCTGTTGATGGATATTTAGGTTTCTTCCATGTCCTGGCTATTGCAAATAGTACTGCAATGAACATTGGGGTGCATGTGTCTTTTTGAATTATGGTTTATTCAGGGTATATGCCCAGTAGTAGGAGTACTTCGTCATAAGGTAGCTATATTTTTAGTTTTTTGAGGAACCTCCATACTGTTCTCCATACGGGCTGTTTCAATTTACACTCCCACCAACAGTGTAAGAGAGTTCCCTTTTCTGCACACCCTCTTCAGCATTTATTGTTTGTAGATTTTTTGATGATTGCCATTCTGAGTAGTGTGAGGTGATACTTCATTATAGTTTTGATTTGCATTTCTCTAATAATTAGTGATGTTGATCATCTTTTCATGTGTCTCTCGGCCATCTGTGTGTCTTCTTTGGAGAAATGTCTATTTAGGTCTTCTGCCCATTTTTTGATTGGGTTATTTGTTTTTTTATATTTTGCTGCATAAGCTGCTTGCATATTTTGGAGATTAATCCCTTGTCAGACGCTTCATTTAGAAATATTTGCTCCCATTCTGTGGTTTGTCTTTTGGTCTTGTTTGTGGTTTTACTTTGCTGTGCAAAAGCTTTTAAGTTTCAGTAGGTCCCAGTTATTTATTTTTGTTTTTATTTTCATTACTCTAGGAGGTCTGTCAAAATAGAACTTGATGTGATCTACATCAAAGAGTATTTTTCCTATGTTTTCCTCTAAGAGTTTTATAGTTTCTGGTCTTACATTATGGTCTTTAATCCATTTTGAGTTTAATTTTGTGTTTGGTGTTAGGGAGTTGTTCTAATTTCATTCTTTTACATGTAGCTGTCTAGTTTTCCTAGCACCACTTATTGAAGTGACTGTCTTTTCTCCATTGTATATCCTTGCCTCCTTTGTCATAGATTAGGTGACCATAGGTGTGTGAGTTTACCTCTGGGCTTTCTATCCTCTACCATTGATCTATATTTCTGTTTTTGTGCCAGTACCATACTGTCTTGATTACTGTAACTTTATCGTATAGTCTGAAGTCAGGGAGCCTGATTCCTCCAGCTGTGTTATTCTTTCTCATGATTGCTTTGGCTATTTAGGGTCTTTTGTGTTTCCATGAAAATCGTATTTTTTTCTAATTCTGTGAAAAATGCAATTGGTAATTTGATAGGTATTGCATTGAATCTGTAGATTACTTTGGGTAGTATAGTCATTTTCACAATACTGATTCTTCCAACGTAGAACATGGTATATCTCTCCATTTTTCTGTGTTATCTTTAATCACTTTCATCAGTATTTTATAGTTTTCTGAGTACTGGTCTTTTCCTACTTAGGTAGGTTTATTCCTAGGTATTTTATTCCTTTAGTTGCTATGGTAAATGGGATTGTCTCCTTAATTTCTCTTTCTGATCTTTTGTTGTTAGTATATAGGAATGCAAGAGATTTCTGTGCATTAAATTTGTATCCTTCAACTTTACCAAACTCATTGATTAGCTCGAGTAGTTTCTGGTGGCATCTTTTGGATTTTCTATGTATAGTATCATGTCATCTACAAACAGTGACAGTTTTACTTCCTTTCCAATTTGGATTCCTTTATTTCTTTTTCTTCTCTGATTGCCATGTCCAGGACTTCCAGAACTATGTTGAGTTACTAGTGGTGAGATTGGATATCCTTGTCTTGTTCATGATCTTAATGGAAATGGTTTCAGTTTTTCACCACTGAGAATGATGTTTGCTGTGGGTTTGTCATATATGGCCTTTATTATATTGATGTAGCTTCCCTCTATGCCCACTTTCTGGAGAGTCTTTATCATAAATGGATGTTGAATTTTGTCAAAAGCTTTTTCTGTATCTAGTGAGATTATTATATGTTTTTTATTCTTCAGTTTGTTAATATGGTGTATCACATTGGTTGATTTGCATTTATTGACGAATACTTGCATCCATCTGGTACGTCCCACTTGATCATGGTGTATGATCCTTTTAATGTGTTGTGGGATTATGTTTGCTAGTATTTTGTTGAGGATTTTTGTGTCTATGATCATGAGTGATATTGGTGTGTAATTTTTTGTGTGTGTGACATCTTTGGTTTTGGTATCAGGGTGATGGTGCCCTCATAGAACATGTTTGAGAATGTTCCTCCCTCTGCAAGTGTTTGGAACAGTTTGAGAAGGATAGGTGTTACTCTTCTCTTAATGGTTGATAAAATTTGCCTGTGAAGCCATCTGGTTCTGTACTTTTTTTTGTTGGAAGATTTGTTTTTTTGTTTTGGTTTGTCATGTGTGCCATTTATTTGAACATTCAGAGCAGCTCCTGCTTGTCTGTGAGTTGATGGAGGGGACACGGAAACACTGGGGTGTCTGTGTTTTCTGGCTCATTCATGGCTTCATTTGACAATGCTGGTTGAATGCCCACCACCTCACAAGGCAAGCATGACACTGTGTGATAGGTGTGCCATCAGACTTGCTCACCGTTTGGTCCATGCGTCCAGCCATGACTTCCACCGTGGCAAGTGTTACCTGTCTTTGAGGACCTTCTCTCCTTCTAGAATATTTTGGGGGATTAATGCTCTGTAATCTTCTTCAGAGCATTCAGCCGTGCAGGTCTGTCTTCCTGGCTGTATGATCCCCATTGTGGGCCTGGAGCATGCCAGAGAGCAAGAGCAGCACGAGGAGCATGCTGCAACGCACGGTCATCTTCCCCACTGTGCTGCGCCCTGGAGGCCACTCCCCGCTGCCACTCCTATTGTGCTGGTCTGATCACCGCCGCTGCTGCCACTCGAGCGGGCCCTGCACCTCCAGCCAGGCTGTGCTGCCATGAATGCCGCCCATCTCCGGGAGTGAGGCCAAGTCTGGCCAGCAGCATGCTCCCTCAGGCTGGTGAGTCCACCAGTCTCGAAGCTGCCCACACCTTTCTGTTGGAAGATTTTTAATTACAGTTTCAATTTCATTTCTCATGATTGGTCTGTTTATATTTTCTATTTCTTCATGGTTCAATCTTGGAAGGTTGTACATTTTTAAGAATTTGTCCATTTCTTCCAGGTTGTCTATTTTATTATCATATAGTTACATGTGGTTGTCTTTTATCATCCTTTGAATTTTTGTGTTGTCAGTTGTAACTTCTCCTTTCTCATTTTTAATTTTATTGATTTGAGTCCTCTCCCTTTTTTTCTTGATGTGTCTGGCTTAAGTTTTATCATTTTTTTTTTGTCTTCTCAAAAACAGCTTTTCGTTTCATTGGTCTTTGCTGTTGTTTTCTTCATTTCTATTTCATTTATTTCTACTCTGATTTTTATGATTTCCTTCCTTCTACTAACTTTGGTTTTTGGGGTTTTTTTTTGTCCTTGTTTCTCTATTTGCTTTAGGTGTAAGGTTAGGTTGTTTGTTTGAGTTCTTTCTTGTTTCTTGAGGTAGGATAGTATTGGTAAAAACTTCCCTCTTAGAATGAATTTTGCTGCATTCCATAGGTTTTGGGTCATTGTGTTTTCATGCCGATTTCCACTTTATGGCTGTTAGCACTTGCCTTATGTATTGAGGTGCTCCTGTATTGTGTGCATAAATATTTATAATTATTATATCTTCTTCTTTGATTGATCCCTTGATCATTATGCAGTGTCCTTCCTTGTCTCTTGTAACATTCTTTATTTTAAAGTCTATTTTATCTGATATGAGTATTGCTCCTCCAGCTTTCTTTTGATTTCCATTTGCTTGGAACATCTTTTTTCTTCCCCTCACTTTCAGTGTGTATGTGTCCCTAGGTCTGATGTGGGTCTCTTGTAGACAGCATATATATGGGTCTTGTTTTTGTATCCATTTAGCCATTTTGTGTCTTTTGCTTGGAGCATTTGATCCAATTACATTCAAGGTAATTATCGATATGTGTGTTCGTATTGCCATTTTCTTAATTGTTTTGGGTTTGTTTTTGTGGGTCTTTTTCTTCTCTTGTGTTTCTCACCAAGAGAAGTTCCTTTAGCATTTGTTGTAAAGCTTTTTTGGTGGTGCTGAATTCTCTTAGCTTTTGCTTGTCTGTAAAGCTTTTGATTTCTCCTTCAAGTCTGAATGACACCCTTGCTGGGTAGAGAAATCTTAGTTGTAGTTTTTGCCCTTTCATCACGTTAAATATATCCTGCCACTGCCTTATGGGCTGCAGAATTTCTGCTGAAAAATCAGCTGATAACCTTATGGGGATTCCCTTGTATGTTATTTGTTGCTTTTCCCTTGCTGCTTTTAATTTTTTTTTTGTATTTAATTTTTGATAGTTTGATTAATATGTGTCTTTGTGTGTTTCTCCTTGGGTTTATCCTATGAGGGGCACTCTGCACTTCCTGGAGTTGTGTGGCTATTTTCTTTCCAATCTTAGGGAAGTTTTCAACTATAATCTCTTCAAATATTGGTTGGTGCCGATAGATTTGCTTAACACAGGGTTGCAACAAAACTTCAATTAGTAAAAAACATAATATCTGTGAAGCACAATAAAGCAAAGCGCAGTAAAACAAGGTATGCCCATAGCGGAGAATCCTCAATACTGAAGAATTGGCAGCAACAGAAACCTCTGGAGATTGGAGTAGGGGTAGGACTAAGGAAAAAAAAAGTGTAAATATTCCAATTTTCCTTAAAAATGGATCAGTGAAATGAAGCACAGAGGTAACAATCCCCATATATGCAACTTGAACTTTCATTTAGCTATCTAGCTCCCCACTCTTCAGTCATCATGGGAAGTCCCTCGCAGTCAAGCAAATTCCTGAACATGAAAGAAAGAGGCTAAAACAGATCCAAGGCAAGTAGAAGGCAATAGCGGGAGAGAAATACTTAAAATCTATATCTTTGCTCAAAATATATAACTTTATATGTCAGACAGAGAAAGACAAATATCATATGATACTGCTTATATGCAGAATCTAAAAAATAAAAATAAAAATGAACTTACATACACAACAGAAACAGACTGACAGAAGGTGAACTTGGGTTACCAAAGGTGAAAGGTAGAGTAGGATAAATTAGGAGTTTGGGATTGACATATACACAGTACTATATTTAAAATAGGTAATCAACAAGAACCTACTGTATAGCGCAGGGAACTCTGCTCAATAATCTGCAACAACCTAAATAGGAAAATAATTTGGAAGAGAATAGATACATGTATATGTGTAACTGAATCACTTTGCTGTGCACTTGAAGCTAACTCAATGGGGAGCTTCAAGATGGCGACAGAGTAAGACATGGAGATCACCTTCATCCCCACAGATACATCAGAAATACATCTATATGTGGAACAAATGCTACAAAACACCTACTGAACTCTGGCAGAAGAACTCAGACCTCCCAAAAGGCAAGAAACTCCCCACGTACCTGGGTAGGGCAAAAGAAAAAAGAGAAAACAGAGACAAAAGAATAAGGATGGGACCTGCACCAGTGGGAGGGAGCTGTGAAGGAGGAAATGTTACTACACACTAGGAAGACCCTTCACTGGCAGAGACTGTGGGTGGTGGAGAGGGGAAGGTTCAGAGCCACGGAGGACAGCACAGCAACAGGGGTGCAGTGGGCAAAGTGGAGAGTTTCCTGCACAGAGGGTCAGTGCTGGCCAGGACTCATCAGACTGAGAAGCTTGTCTGCTCACCTGTGAAGCGTGTGGGGCTGGGAGGTGACGCTCCGGCTTCGGAGCTTGGATCCCAGGGAGAGAACTGGGGTTGGCTGCGTGAACACAGCCTGAAGGGGGTTAGTGCACCACAGCTAGCTGGGAGTGTGTCTTGGAGAAGATCTGGAGCTGCCAAAGAGGCAAAGGACTTTTTCTTGCCTGTTTGTTTCACAGTGTATGAGGAGAGGGGATTAAGATTGCCGCCTAAACGAGCTCCAGAGACGGGAGCGAACTGTGGCTATCAGTGCAGACACCAGAGATAGGGGCATGAGATGCTAAGGCTGCTGCTGCAGCCACCAAGAAGCCTGTGTGCAAGCACAGGTCACTATCCACCCCTCCTCAACTGGGAGCCTGTGAAGCCCGCCACTACCAGGGTCCCGTGATCTAGGGACAACTTCCCATGGAGAACACACAGTGTGCCTCAGACTCGTGCAACATCACATCGGCCTTTGCCTCTGCAGGCTCGCCCCGTATTCTGTGCACATCCCTCCCACTGCCTGAGTGAGGAAGAGCCCCCTAATCAGCTGCTACCTTAACCCCCTCCTGTCTGAGCGAAGGACAGATGCCCTCAGATGACCTACTTGCAGAGGCGGGGTCAAATCCAAAGCTGAACCCCAGGAGCTGTGTGAACAAAGAAGAGAAAGGGAGATCTTTCCCAGCAGCCTCAGGAGCAGCGGATTAAATCTCCACAATCAACTTGATGTACCTGCATCTGTGGAATACCTGAATAGACAAAGAACTATCCCAAAGTGAGGCACTGGACTTTGGGAGCAATGATATATATATTTTTTTTTTCCCCCTTTTTCTCTTTTTGTGAGTGAGTGTGTATGCTTCTGTCTGTGATTTTGTCTGTATAACTTTGCTTTCTCCATTTGTCCTAGGGTTCTGCCTGTACGGTTTTTTTGTTTTGTTTTTGTTTTTTTTTTTTAGTATAGTTTTTAGGGCTTCTTAACATTCGTGGATTTGATTTTTGGTTTGTTGCTTTCTTCTTTCTTTCTTTTTTTATTAAATTTTTTTGTTTTTAATAATTATTTTTTATTTTAATAAGTTTATTTTCTTTTCCTTCCTCCCTTCCTTCCTTCCTTCCTTCCTTTCTTTTCTTTCTTCTCTCCCTTTTATTCTGAGCCATGTGGATGACAGGGTCTTGGTGCTCTGGCCAGGCATCAGACCCGTGCCTCTGAGGTGGGAGAGACGAGCTCAGGACTTTGGCCCACAAGGGACCTCCCAGCTCCACATAATATCAAACAGCCAAAATCTCCCAGAGCTCTCCATCTCAACACCAAGACACAGCTCTACTCAACGACCAGCAAGCTACAGTGCAGGAAACGCTATGCCAAACAATTAGCAAGAGAGGAACACAACCCCAGCCATTAGCAGAGAGACTGCCTGAAATCATAGTAAAGTCAGAGACACGCAAAAACACCACCAGACACAGACCTGCCCACCAGAAAGACAAGATCTAGCCTCATCCACCAGAACACAGGCATTAGTCCCCTCCAACAGGAAGCCTAGGCAACACACTGAAGCAACATTAGCCACTGGGGGCAGACACCAAAAACAACGGAAACTACAATCCTGCAGCTTGTGAAAAGGAGACCCCAAACACAGTGAGTTAAGCAAAATGAGAAGAAAATGAAGCACACAGCAGATGAAGGAGCAAGGTAAAATACCCACCAGACCAAACAGATGAAGAGGAAATAGGCAGTCTACCTGAAAAAGAATTCAGAGTAATGATAATAAAGGAGATCCAAAATCTTGGAAATATAATGAAGAAAATACAAGAAACATTTAACAAGGACCTAGAAGAATTAAGAGCAAACAAACAATGATGAACAACACAAGAAATGGCATGAAACATTCTCTGGAGGGAATCAATAGCAGAATAACTGAGGTAGAAGAACGGATAAGTGACCTGGAAGATTAAGTAGTGGAAATAACTATTGCAGAGCAGAATAAAGAAAAAAGAATGAAAAGAAATGAGAACGGTCTCAAACACGTCTGGGACAACATTAAACACACCAGTATTTGAATTATAGGGGTCCCTGAAGAAGAAGTGAAAAAGAAAGGGTCTGAGAAAATATTTGAAGAGATTATAGTTGAAAACTTCTCCAATATGGGAAAGGATATATTCAATCAAGTCCAGGAAGTGCAGAGAGTCCCATACAGGATAAATTCAAGGGGAAACATGTGAAGACACATATTACTCAAACTATCAAAAATTAAATACAAAGAAAAAAAATTAAAAGCAGCAAGGTAAAAAAAACAAATAACATACAAGGGAAACCCCATAATATTAGCAGCTGATGTTTCAGCAGAAACTTTGCAAGCCAGAAGTGAGTTACAGGACATATTTAAAGTGATAAAAGGGAAAAACCTAAACCGAGATTACTCTACCAGGCAAGGATCTCATTCAGATTTGACAGGGAAATTAGAAGCTTTGCAGACAAGCAAAAGCTGAGAGAGTTCAGCACCACCAAACCAGCTTTACAACAAATGCTAAAGAACCTTCTCTAGGCAGGCAAAACAACAGAAGGAAAAGACCTACAATAACAAACCCTAAGCAATTGAGAAAATGTGAACAGGAACATACATATTGATAATTACGTTAAATGTAAATGGATGAAATGCTCCAACTAAAAGACATAGACTGGCTGAATGGATAAAAAAACAAGACCCATATATATGCTGTCTACAAGAGACCCACTTCAGAGCCAGGGACACATACAGACTGAAAGTGGGGGGATGGAAAAAGATATTCCATGCAAATGGAAAGAAAAAGAAAGCTGGAGTAGCAATTCTTATATCAGACAAAACAGACGTTAAAACAAAGACTATGGGGCTTCCCTGGTGGTGCAGTGGTTGAGAGTCCGCCTGCTGATGTAGGGGACATGGGTTCATGCCCTGGTTCGGGAAGATCCCACGTGCCACAGAGCAGCTGGGCCCGTGAGCCATGGCTGCTGAGCCTGCGCGTCTGGAGCCTGTGCTCCGCAGCAGGAGAGACCACAACAGTGAGAGGCTCGTGTACAGCAAAAAAAACACACATAAAAAAACTGTAGATGGCATCAGTAAGCTAAGAACTGACAAATCCTCATTTCCTCATCTTCCCACATGCGTGCCACCTGACTTTCTCCCACCCACTTTTACAAATAGGAAGATTAGGGAGCCCTCCAGATGGAATTTAGGAAGGTGGTGCAAAAAGAATGCAACTGACAGGTAAAGGGCGCAGACTGGTTTTATCAATATACTGACCTTAGTCAAATCCAAAAACTACCTAACAAATCACCCTCTCTACTAACTAACTAGCTACCATAGAATATAAATATGGAAACATAGAAAGTCTCTAAACCAGCAATTCTCAGCAAGGGTCAAGTGCATCAGAACTGAAAGGGAGCCTCATAGAAGTTGTGTAAAATCTTATTAGACTAC
>NW_020172447.1:440822-462953 GCF_003031525.2 Neophocaena asiaeorientalis asiaeorientalis | reverse complement strand
GGCGCAGTGGTTAAGAATCCACCTGCCAATGCAGGGGACATGGGTTTGAGCCCTGGTCTGGGAAGATCCCACATGCTGCGGAGCAACTAAGCCCGTGTGCCACAACTACTGAGCCTGTGCTCTGGAGCCCACAAGCCACAACTATTGAAGCCCACACACCTAGAGCCCATTCTTTGCAACAAGAGAAGCCCATGCACCACAACGAAGACCCAGCGCAGCCCAAAAATGAATAAAAATTAAAAAAAAAAAGAGAGATACAAATGAGGCTGTATTTCCATAAAATAGTTATTAATAATATAATAACATTTGCTTCCTACCAGGTATTGTTTAAAGTGCTTTTTATAAATTTATTTATTTTTGGCTGTGTCGGGTCTTCGTTGCTGCGCATGGGCTTTTCTCTAGTTGCAGCGAGCAGGGGCTACTCTTCCTTGGCGGTGTGCGATTGTGGTGGCTTCTCTTGTTGCAGAGCACAGGCTCAGTAGTTGTGGCTTGCGGGCATTGGCGGGCAGATTCTTAACCACTGCACCACCAGGGAAGCCCTAAAGCGCTTTATAGATAGTAAATTATTCAGTCCTCACAAAAGACATGGACAAAACAAAAAAAATAAACTCAGTTGGCCTGAATGTTTACAAAAGGCTCCTGGAGCAGAAGAAAAATTAATCAGTAGACCAATACCCAAGATATTTTATGGTGTAAAACAGGGATTGGTAAGCTGTGGCCCATGTCCAAAACTGCTCAGGTTGTAAATGGTTAAAAAAGAAGGTATGACAGAGTATGTGGCCTGAAAAACCTAAAATATATGCTGCCTGGCCCTTTACAGAAACAGTTTGTAGATTCCTGGTGTAAAACAAAAAAAAAAAAAAAAAAAAAGACTATTACAGGAGACAAAGAAGGACAATACATAATGATCAAGGGATCAATCCACGAAGAAGATAAAAAAATTGTAATATTTTTTGCACCCAACATAGGAACACCTCGATACATACGGAAAATACTAACAGACATAAAATCCGAAATCAACAGGAACACAATAATAGCAGGGGACTTTAACACCCCACTTTCTCCAATGCATGGATCATCTGAAATGAAAATGAATAAGTAAACAGAAGCTTTAAATGATACATTAAACAAGATGGACCTAATTGATATTTGTAGGATATTCCATTTGATCCCAAAACAACAGAATACACTTTCTTCTCAAGTGCTCATGGAACATTCTCTAGGACAGATCATATCTGAGGTCACAAATGAAGCCTTATAAAATTTCAGAAAATTGAAATCGTATCAAGGACCTTTTCCAACCAGAACGCTATGAGACTAGAAATCAATTACAGGAAAAATTCTATAAAATACAAACACATGGAGGCTAAACAATAGACTACTTAATAGCTAAGAGATCACTGAAGAAATCAAAGAGGAAATCAAAAAGTACCTAGAAACAAATGACAATGAAAATATGACGACCCAAAACCTAAGGAATGCAGCAAAAGCAGTTCTAAGAGAGAAGTTTATAGCAATAAAGTCCTACCTTAAGCAACAAGAAACATCTCAAATAAAGAACCTAACCTTACACCTAAAGCAATTATAGAAATAAGAAAAAATCCCCCCAAAGTTAGAAGAAGGAAAGAAAGCATAAAAATCAGATTAGAAATAAGTGAAAAAGAAATGAAGGAAATAATAGCAAATATCAATAAAACTAAAAGCTAGTTCTTTGAGAAGATAAACGAAATTGATAAACCATTAGCCAAACTCATCAAGAAAAAAGGGAGAAGACTGAAGTCAATAGAACTAGAAATGAAAAAGGCGAATTAACAGCTGACACTACAGAAATACAAAGGATAATGGGTGATTAGTAGAAGCAACTATATGCAAAAAAATGGGCAAATTGGAAGAAATGGACAAATTCTTAGAAAAGCACAACCTCCTGACTGAACCAGGATGAAATAGAAAATATAAACAGACCAGTCACAATGACTGAAATTGAAACTGTGATTAAAAATCTTCCAAAAGACAAAAGCCCAGGACCAGATGGCTTCTTAGGCGAATTCCATCAAACATGTAGAGAATAGCAAACACCCATCCTTCTGAATTTCTTCCAAAATACAGCAGTGGGAGGAACACTCCCAAACTCATTCTACAAGGCCACCATCACCCTAATACCAAAAGGAGGCAAAGATGTCACAAAGAAAGAATACTACAGGCCAATATCACTGATGAATACAGATGCAAAAATCCTCAACAAAGTACTAACAGAGTCCAACAGCACGTTAAAAGATCATAAAATATAATCAAGTGGGGTTTATCCCAGGAGTGCAAGGTTTCTTCAATATACGCGAATCAATCAATGTGATACACCATATTAACAAATTCAAGGGGAAAATCTATATGATCATCCCAATAGATGCAGAGAAAGCTTTCGACACATCTCAACACCCATTTATGATAAAAATCCTGCAGAAAGTAGGCATAGAGGGAACGTTCCTCAAAATAATAAAGGCCATATATGACAAAGCCACAGCCAACATCATTGTCTGTGTTGAAAAACTGAAACCATTTCCATTATGATCAGGAAGAAGACAAGGCTGCCCACTCTCACCACTATTATTCAATGCAGTTTTGGAAGTTTTAGCCGAAAGAATCAGAGAAGAAAAAGAAATAAAAGGAATCCAGATTGGAAAAGAAGTAAAGCTGTCACTGTTTGCAGATGACATGATACTATGCATAGAGAATCCTAAAAGTGCTACCAGAAAACCACTAGAACTAATCAATGAATTTGGTTAAGTAGCAGGATATAAAATTAATGCACAGAAATCTCTTGCAATCCTATACACCAATGATGAAAAATCTGAAAGTGAAATTAAGAAAACACTCCCATTTACCATTTCAACAAAAAGAATAAATTATCTAGGAATAAACCTACATAAGGAGACCAAAGACCTGTATGCGGAAAATTATAAGGCACTGATGAGAGTTAGATGATACGAATAGATGGAGAGATGTACCACTTTCTTGGATTGGAAGATCAAATTTGTGAAAATGACTCTACTACCCAAAGCAATCTCCAATTTCATTGTGATCACTATCAAACAACCACTGGCATTTTTCACAGAACGAGAACAAAAATTTTCACAAATTGTATGGAAACACAAAAGACCCCGAATAGCCAAAGCAATCTTGAGAACGAAAAATGGCGCTTGAAGAATCAGGCTCCCTGACTTCAGACTATACTACAAAGCTACAGTAATCAAGACAGTATGGTACTGGCACAAGAACAGAAATATAGATCAGTGGAACAGGATAGAAAGCCCGTAGATAAACCCATGCACCTATGGTCACCTTATCTTTGATAAAGGAGGCAAGAATATAGAGTGAAGAAAAGGCACTCTCTTCAATAAATGGTGCCGGGAAAACTGAACAGCTACATGTAAAATAATGAAACTAGAACACTCCATAACACCATACAGAAAAATAACCTCAAAATGGATTAAAGCCCTAAATATCAGGCCAGACTCTGTCAAACTCTTAGAGGAAAGCATAGGCAGAACCCTCTATGACATAAATCACAGCAAGATCCTTTTTGAACCACCTTCTAGAGACATGGAAGTAAAAACAAAAATAAAGAAATGGGACCTAGTGAAAGTTAAAAGCTTTCGCTCAGCAAAGGAAACCATCAAGAAGACAAAAAAACAACCCTCAAATGGGAGAAAACATTTGCAAATGAATCAACAGAAAAGGATTATTATACAAAATATACAAACAGCTCATGCAGCTCAATTTCAAAAAAACAACCAACCCAATCCAAAAATGGGCAGAAGATCTAAATAGACATTTCTCCAAAGAAGATACACAGACTGCCAACAAACACATGAAAGAATGCTCAACATCACTAATCATTACAGAAATGTAAATCAAAACTACAATGAGGTATCACCTCACAACTGTGAGAATGGTCATCATCAAAAAATCTAGAAACAATTAATGCTGGAGAGGGTGTGGAGAAAAGGGAACCCTCTTGCACTGTTGGTCGGAATGTAAATTGATACAGCCAATATGGAGAACAGTATGGAGGGTCCTTGAAAATTAAAAGTAGAACTACCATATGAGCCAGCAATCCCACTACTGGGCATATACCCTAAGAAAACCATAATTCAAGAAGAGTCACGTACCACAATGTTCACTGTAGCTCTTTTTACAATATCCAGACATGAAAGCAACCTAACTGTCCATCAACAGATGAGTGGATAAAGAAGTGGCACATATATACAATGGAATATTACTCAGACATAAAAAAAATGAAACTGAGTTATTTGTAGTGAGATGGATGGACCTAGAGTCTGTCATACAGAGTGAAGTAAGTTAGAAAGAGATAAACAAATACTGTATGCTAACACATATATATGGAGTCTAAAAAAAATAAATAGAGAAAATGGTCATGAAGAACCAGGGCAGGACAGGAATAAAGATGAAGACCTACTAGAGCATAGACTTGAGGACACGAGGAGGGGCAGGGGTAAGCTGGGACAAAGAGAGTGGCATGGACATATATAGACTACCAAATTTAAAACCGACAGCTAGTGGGAAGCAGCCCCATAGCAGAGGGAGATGAGCTCGGTTCTTTGTGACCACCTAGTTGGGTGGGATAGGCAGTGTGGGAGAGAGGGAGATGGAAGAAGGAAGATTTATGTGCCTATATTATATGTATAGCTGATTCACCCTCTTATAATGCAGAAATTAACACACCATTATAGAGCAATTATACTCCAATAAAGATGTTTAGAAAAAAAAAGTAACATAGCATTGTTAGTCAACTATATTTCAATGTAGAATAAATCAAATATATAAATTCAATATTTTAATATTTTCAAGTAGATGACTGCATCTTAATCAAGAACTTCATGTGTGTAACAGAGAATGAGTAAGAAAGTTTCAAAATTAAAAAAAATATGATAGCTAAGTTGAATAACTGAGTAGAAAGTTTGGAAGGCAAAGTTAAGAAAAAAATTTAAAGTAGGACAAAAAGTGGAAGGTATGGAGGATTAAGAAGAAAATAGAAAAGTAAAAGTCCTGTCTTAGGAGGTCAAAATAAAAGGAATTGTGTAAAGATAAAATAGTGGGGAGGAAGTTATACATGAAACAACTGAAAGGTTTTTCTCAGAACTGAAAGAGCTGAATCTGAGGGTTGAAAGGGTCCTCCAAGTACCCACCAAGATGGATGGAGCTAGACTTTACTTAAGGACATCTTCAGGAAATCTGACATCATCAAAATATCTGGAATGAAGACTCAATCCTGCCAATCTATCATTCTGTATTTAGCCAAAATACCAATCAAATAGGAGGATAAAGAAATTTTTGCATATTGAAGGTCTCAAAAACTGACATATGTACCCTTTTCTAGAAAGCTACAGGTGAATGGGTTCATCATAAAAAGTGAGCAATGAAAGGAAAATGAAAACAGGTAATACTGGGGGAAAAGTATACCAACATATTAGAGTTTCAAGTGGAATACCCCAGGATGAATGTGGAAGGATGTTCCAAAATGACAACCAGGAACTATGAATAAAAGGCAAAAAATTTCAGGTTAGAGCTACCAGAAGGTTCCAGGTTGTATTGAAATGAAATGATATGAATGGACGTTTTGAGAGGAGATTTAGAGAACTGGAGTAGCGTTAGAGATTTAATTCTACATGCATTGAAAATTACCAACCAAATAAAGCAAAACAGAAAAGATAATAGGCACCTTTACATTATATAAAAATTGTACAAGAAAGTAAGATTACTCATATTCTATTATATGTATCAGTTATAAATTGTATTTAGATAGTCATAATAATGAATATAGATACTTAATATGAATCAAACCAAAATTATAATAAGAGTATATTGGAAATATGAGGAAGTGTGTTTGGGTAGGGGAGCAAAGGTGGTGGTGGTAGTAATGAGATGGTGAGAGGAAATGGAGCTAAATTCTTATCTTCTTTACTGATAAATATGCTAATAGATAATGCATAAAACTTAAAAGTTAATAACAGTAATATAAACATTTATTTTGAGATACTAGAGATTTGGATGGAAATTCTAGAATAATTGGCTTAAAGAGATGAAAGTGGTTGCTTCTGGGAAAGAGGAAATAGGAGAAGGAGGACTGGGGATTGCTGCTTGTCTTAACTTACTACATGGAACTAGATGATTATTTGAATAACAAAAGAGTTTTTAAAAATGTCTTAACCTTGAATGCTACTTATGTGGTTATGTGAGCATTATGCGTGTAATGATGCAATCAAATTCCCAGGCTCTGTTTCCTCTCTTCTGTCTGTGATTCTGTATAAATTTCTATTCAATATTAGAATTTAAGAAATTAAACCTAGCATTCAGGGTTGATATGAATATTTAAATTAAATAACATATATTGAAGAGCATCACATACTGCTTGGAAAATGTGTCTTTTCAACATAGTAGTTCTTTCCCTTATTCATCAGTCCAGAACTGTCTTAATGCAGCATTTTGACCTGGGTACAGAAGTGATTCTTGATTAGAGCCTCTGTTACATTTGGCACTTACAGTCAAATTGACCCTGAAATGAAAGTTCTTCTTTATTTAATTGAAGTATATTTGAATTACAATATTATATGTTACAGGTGTACAATATAGTCATTCACAATTTTTAAAGGTTATGCGTCATTTATAGTTATTATAAAAATTGGCTATATTTCCAGTGTTGTACAATATATCTGAGTAGCTTATCCATAATAGTTTGTACTTCTCATCCTAATACCCCTATATTACCCCTCCCACTCCCCTCTCCCCACTGCTAATAACTAGTTTGTTCTCTGTATCTGTGAGTCTATTTCCTTTTTGTTATATTCACTACTTTGTTTTATTTTTTACATTCCATGTATAAGGAGTATCATACAGTATTTGTCGTTCTCTGTCTGAAGAGGGAATACTATATCTATTTGCAGATTATTTTATCTTGTATATAGGAAATCCTAAGGAATACACAGACATACACACACATGTGTACACACACACACAGTTAGAACTAATAAAGGGGTACAACAAGGTTGCAGGATACAAGATCAGTATACAAAAGTACATTGAAATTCTATACACTATTAATGAATAACTTGAAAACTAAATTAAGAAAACAATCCCATTTACAGTAGTATCAAAAAGAGTAAAGTACTGAGGCATAAATTTAACAAAATAAGTCCAAGACTTGTACACTAGAAAGTACAAAACATCATTGGAAGAAATTAAGGAGGACCTCAATAAATAGAAAGAAGTTCCATGTTTATGAATCAGAAGACAATATTGTTAAGATGGTAATACAAAATATTTATAGATTCAATGCAAATATCTAGTAAAATATCAGCTGACCATTTTGTACAAATTGATATGGTGACCTTAAAATCCAAATAGAAAGAACCAAATGGAAAAAGAAATTTTGAAAAAATTCACAATTTTTAATTTTAAAACTTACCACAAACCTATAGTAATCAACACAGTGCGGTGCTGACATAAAGATACACTTATAGATCAATAGAATAGAACTGAGAGTCCAGAAATAAATATATATGTTTATGGCTAATTGATATTTTAAGAGGTTGCCAAAACAATTGAATGGGAAAGAATGGTCTTTTGAACAAATGATGCTAAGTCTACTGGATATTCACATGCAAAAGAATGAAGATGGGGCCCTAGATCATACTGTGTTAAAAAAATTAAAACTGAAAATTGGATTAGAGCTTCAAGATGGTGGAAGAGTAAGATGTGGAGATCACCTTGCTCCCCACAGATATATCAGAAATACATCTACATGTGGAACTGCTCCTATAGAACACCTACTGAATGCTGGCAGAAGACCTCAGACCTCCCAAAAGGCAAGAAACTCCTCACGTACCTGGGTAAGGCAAAAGAATAAAGAAAAAACAGAGACAAAGAATAGGGACAGGACCTGCACCAGTGGGAGGGAGCCGTGAAGGAGGAAAGGTTTCCACACACTAGGAAGGCTCTTCGCGGCCAGAGACTGCAGGTGGCGGAGGGGGGAGCTTCGGAGACACGGAGAAGAGCCAGGAATAGGGGTGCGGAGGGCAAAGTGGAGAATATCCACACAGAGGATCAGTGCCAGCCAGCACTCACCAGCCCGAGAGGCTTGTCTGCTCCCCTGCCAGGGTGGGTGGGGGCTGGGAGGTGAGGCTCGGGCTTCAGTTAGATCCCAGGGAGAGGACTGGGTTTGGCTGCATGAACACAGCCTGAACGGGGCTAGTGTGCCACGGCTAGCCGGGAGGGAATCCGGGAAAAAGTATGGAGCTGCCGAAGAGGCAAGACGCTTTTTCTTGTCTCTTTGTTTCCTGGTGTGCGAGGAGAGGGTATTAAGAGCGCTGCTTAAAAGAGTTCCAGAAGTGGGCGTGAGTCGTGGCTATCAACGCAGACCCTAGAGACGGGCATGAGACGCTAAGGCTGCTGCTGAAGCCACCAAGAAGCCTGTGAGCAAACACGGGTCAAAATCCACCCTGCCCCTCCTGGGAGCCTGTGCAGCCTGCCACTGCCAGGGTCCTGTGATCCAGGGACAACTTTCCCAGGAGAATGCACCGGACACCTCAGGCTGGGGCAACGTCATGCTGGCTTCTGCTGCTCCAGGCTTTCCCCACATCGGGACCCCTTCCTCCCCCTGGCTGGAGTGAGCCAGAGCCCCAGAATCAGCTGTTCCTTTAACCCTGTCCTGTCTGAGCGAAGGACAGATGCCCTCAGGTGACCTACACACAGAGGTGGGTCCAAATCGAAAGCTGAACACTGGGAGCTGTGCGAACAAAGAAGAGAAAGGGAAATTTCTCCCAGGAGCCTCAGGAGCAGCAGATTAAATCTCCACAATCAACTTGATGCACTCAACATCTGTGGAATACCTGAATAGACAATGAATCATCCCAAATAGAGGAGGTGGACTTTGGGAACAAAGATCTATGATTTTTTCCCCTTTTATCTTTTTGTGAGTGTGTATGTGTATGCTTCTGTGTGTGATTTTGTCTGTATGGCTTTGCTTTCATCATTTGTCCTAGGGATCTGTCCATCCGTTTTTTTTTTTTAATTTTAAAAATTGTTTTCTTAATAATATTTTTATTTTAATAACTTTATTTTACTTCAGTTTATTTTTTCCTCTTTCTTTCTTCTTTCTTTCTTTCTTCCTTCCTTCCTTCCTTCCTTTCTTTCTTTCTTTCTTTCTTTCATTTTTTTCTCCCTTTTATTCTGAGCTGTGTGAATGAAAGGCTCTTGGTGCTCCAGCCCAGAGTCAGTGCTGTGCCTCTGAGGTGGGAGAGCCAACTTCAGGACACTGGTCCACAAGGGAACTCCCAGCTCCATGTAATATCAAATGGTGAAAATCTCCCACAGATCTCCATCTCAATGCCAAGACCCAGCTTCACTCAATGACCAGCAAACTACAGTGCTGGACACCCTACACCAAACAACTAGCAACACAGGAACACAACCCAGTCCATTAGCAGAGAGACTGCCTAAAATCATAATACGGCCACAGACACCCCAAAACACGCCACTATACGTGGATCTGCCCACCAGAAAGACAAGTTCCAGCCTCATCCACCAGAACACAGGTACTGGTCCCCTCCACCAGGAAACCTACACAACCCAATGAACAAAGCTTAGACAATGGGAACAGACACCAAAAACAGGAACTATGATCCGGCAGCCTGCGAAAAAGAGACTGCAAACACAGTAAGTTGAGCACAATGAGAAGACAGAAAAACACACAGCAGATGAAGGAGCAAAGTAAAAACCCACCAAACCTAATAAATGAAGAGGAAATAGGTAGTCTACCTGGAAACGAATTCAGAATAATGATAGTAAAGATGATCCCAAATATTGGAAATAGAATACAGAAAATTCAAGAAACGTTTAACAGCGACCTAGAAGAACTAAAGAGCAAACAATGATGAACAACACAAGAAATGACATTAAAAACTCTCTAGAGGGAATCAATAGCAGAATAACTGAGGCAGAAAAACAGATACGTGACCTGGAAGATAAAATAGTGGAAATAACTACTGCAGAGCAGAATAAAGAAAAAAGAATGAGAAGAACTGAGGACAGTCTCAGAGACTTCTGGGACAACATTAAACACACCAACATTTGAATTATAGGGGTCCCAGAAGAAGAGAAAAACAAAGGGACTGAGAAAATATTTGAAAAGATTATAGTTGCAAATTTCCCAAATATGGGATAGGAAATAATCAATCCAGGAAGAACAGAGTCCCATACAGGATAAATCCAAGGAGAAACATGACATGACACATATTAATCAAACTATCAAAAATTAAATACAAAGAAAACATGTTAAAAGCAGCAAGGGAAAAACAACAAATAACACACAAGGGAATCACCATAAGGTTAACAGCTGAACTTTCAGCAGAAACTCTCCAAACCAGAAGGGAGTGGCAGGACATACTTAAGGTGATGAAGGTGAAAAAACTACAACCTAGATTAGTCTACCCAGCAAGGATCTCATTCAGGTTTGATGGAGAAATTAAAACCTTTACAGACAAGCAAAAGCTGAGATAGTTCAGCGCCACCAAACCAGATTTACAACACATGCTAAAGGAACTTCTCTAGGCAGGAAATACAAGAGAAGTAAAAGAACTGCAATAACAAACACCAAACAAGAAAATGGGAACAGGAACATACATATCGATAATTCCCTTAAATATAAATGGATTAAATGCTCCCACCAAAAGTCACAGACTCATTGAATGGATACAAAATCAAGACACGAATATATGCTGCCTACAAGAGACCCACTTCAGACCTAGGGACACATAAATACTGAAAGAGAAGGGATGGAGAAAGATATTCCATGCAAGTGGAAATCAAAAGAAAGCTGCAGTAGCAATTCTCATATCAGACAAAATACACTTTAAAATAAAGACAATTATGAGAGATAAAGAAGGACAGTGCATAATGATCAAGGGATCAATTCAAGAGGAAGATATAACAATTGTAAATATTTATGCACCCAAAATAGGAGCACCTCAATACGTAAGAAAAATACTAACAGCCATAAAATGGGAAATGGAGAGTAACACAATCATTTTAGGGAACATTATCTCCCCACTTTCCCCAACGGACTGATCATCCAAAATGAAAATAAATAAGGAAACACAAGCTTTAAAAGATACATAAAACAAGATGGACTTAATTGATATTTACAGGACATTCCATCCTAAAACAACAGAATACACACTGTTCTCAAGTGCTCATGGAACATTCTCCAGGATACATCATATCTTGGGTCACAAATCAAGCCTTGGTAAATTTAAGAAAATTGAAATTGTATCAAGTATCTTTTCTGATCACAGCACTATGAGACTGGATATCAATTACAGGAAAAGATCTGTAAAAAGTACAAACACACAGAGGCTAAACAGCACACGACTTAATATCCAAGTGATCACTGAAGAAATCCAAGAGGAAATCAAAAAATACCGAGGAAGAAATGACAATGGAGACACGATGACCCCAAACCTATGGGATGCAGAAAAAGCAGTTCTAAGAGGGAAGTTTATAGCAATATAATCCTACCTTAAGAAACAGGAAACATCTCACATAAACAACCTAACCTTGCAGCTAAAGCAATTAGTGAAAGAAGAACAAAGAAACCCCAAATTTAGCAGAAGGAAATAAATCATAAAGATGAGATCAGAAATAAATGAAAAAGAAATGTAGGTAACGATAGCAAAGATCAATAAAACTAAAAGCTGGTTCCTTGAGAAAATAAACAAAATTGATAAACCATTAGCCAGACTCTTCAGGAAAAAACGGGAGATGACTCAAATCAATAGAATTAGAAATGAAAAAGGAGAATTAACAACTGACAGTGCAGAAATACAAAGGATCTTGAGAGATTACTACAAGCAGCTCTATGCCAATAGGACAACCTGCAAGAAACGGACAAATTCTTAGAAATGCACAACCTGCCAGGACTGCACCAGGAAGACATAGAAAATATGAACACCCCAATCTCAAGCACTGAAATTGAAACTGTGATTAAAAATCTTCCAACAGGCAAAAACGCAGGACCAGATGGCTTCACAGGTGAATTCTATCAAACATTTAGAGAAGAGCTAACACCTTTCCTTCTCAAACTCTTCCAAAATACAGCAAATGGAGGAATACTCCTAAACTCATTCCATAAGGCCACCATCACCCTGATACCAAAACCTGACAAAGATGTCACAAAGAAAGAAAACTACAGGCCAATATCACTGATAAACATAGATGCAAATATCCTCAACAAAATAGCAAACAGAATCCAACAGCACATTAAAAGGATAATACACCATGATCATGTGGGGTTTATTCCAGGAATGCAAGGATTCCTCAATATACGCAAATAAATCAATGTGATACACCATATTAACAAATTGATGGAGAAAAACCATGTGATCATCTCAATCGATGCAGAGAAAGCTTTCAACAAAATTCAACACCGATTTATGATAAAAACCCTGCAGAAAGTAGGCGTAGAGTTAACTTTCATCAACATAATAAAGGCCATATATGACAAATCCACAGCCAACATCGTCCTCAATGGTGGAAAAATGAAACCATTTCCACTAAGATCAGTACAAGACAAGGTTGCCAACTCTCACCACTATTATTCAACATAGTTTTGGAAGTTTTAGCCATAGCAATCATAGAAGAAAAGGAAATAAGAGGAATCCAAATTGGAAATGAAGAAGTAAAACTGTCCCTGTTTGCAGATGACCTGATACTGTACATAGAGAATCCTAAAGATGCAAACAGAAAACTATCAGAGCTAATCAATGAATTTGGTAAAGTAGCAGGATACAAAATTAATGCACAGAAATCTTTGGCATTCCTATACACTAGTGATGAAAAATCTGAGAGTGAAATTAAGAAAACACTCCCATTTACCATTGCAACAAAAAGAATAAAATATCTAGGAATAAACCTGCCTAAGGAGAAAAAAGACCTGTATGCACAGAATCATAAGACACTGATGAAGGAAGTTAAAGATGATACAAATGGAGAGATATACCATGTTCTTGGATTGGAAGAATCAACATTGTGAAAATGACTCTACTACCCAAAGCACTCTACAGATTCAATGCAATCCCTGTCCAACTACCACTGGCATTGTTCACAGAACTATAACTAAAAATTTCACAATTTGTATGGAAACATAAAAGACCCCGAGTAGCCACAACAATCTTGAGAATGAAAAATGGAGCTGGAGGAATCAGGCTCTGTGACTTCAGACTATACTACAAATCTACAGTCATCAAGACCATATGGTACTGGCAGAAAAACAGAAATATAGATCAACGGAACAGGACAGGAAGCCCAGAGTTAAACCCACGCACATATGGTCACCTTATGTTTGAGAAAGGAGGCAAGGATATACAGTGGAGAAAAGACAGCCTCTTCAATAAGTGATGCTGGGAAAACTGGACAGGTATATGTGAAAGTATGAAATTAAAAAACTGCCTAACAGAATATACAAAAATAAACTCAAAATGGATTAAAGAACTAAATGTAAGGCCAGACACTATCAAACTCTTAGAGGAAAACATAGGCAGAACAGTCTATGACATAAATCACAGCAAGACCCTTTCCGACCCATTATTTTATTTCCTAGAGAAATGGAAATAAAAATAAACAAATGGGGCCTAATGAAACTTAAAAGCTTTTGCGCAGCAAAGGAAACCATAAACAAGACCAAATGTCAACCCTCAGAATGGAAGAAAATATTTGCAAATGAAGCAACTGAAAAAGGATTAATCTCCAAAATTGCAAGCAGCTCATGCAGCTTAATGTCAAAATAAGAAACAACCCAGTCCAAAATTGGGCAGAAGACCTAAACAGATATTTCTCCAAAGAAGATATACAGATTGCCAACAAACACATGTAAGATTCGCTCAACATCATTAATCATTAGAGAAATGCAGATCAAAACTACAATGAGATATCATCTCACACCCATCAGAATGACCATCATTAAAAAATCTAGGAACAATAAATGCTGGAGAGGGTGTGGAGAAAAGGGAACAGTCTTGCACTGTTGGTGGGAATGTAACCTGATACAGCCCCGATGGAGAACAGTATGGAGGTTCCTTAAAAAACTAAAAATAGAACTACCATATGATCCAGAAATCCCACTATTGGGCAAGTACCCTTAGGAAAGCATAATTCAAAGAGTCATGGGGCTTCCCTGGTGGCGCAGTGGTTGAGAGTCCACCTGCCGATGCAGGCGACGCAGGTTCGTGCCCCGGTCCAGGAGGATCCCATGTGCCACGGTGTGGCTGGGCCCATGAGCCATGGCCGCTGAGCCTGCGCATCCGGAACCTGTGCTCCGCAATGGGAGAGGCCACAACAGTGAGAGGCCCATGTACCGCAAAAAAAAGAGTCATGTATCAAAATGTTCATTGCAGCTGTATTTACAATAGCCAGGATATGGAAGCAACCTATGTGTCCATCAAAAGATGAATGGATATAGAAGATGTGGCACACATATACAGTGGAATATTACTCAGCCATAAAAAGAAACGAAATTGAGTTATTTGTAGTGAGGTGGATAGACTTAGAGTCTGTTATACAGAGTGAAGTAAGTCAGAAAGAGAAAAACAAATACCATTTGCTGACACATATATATGGAATCTAAGAAGAAAAAGGTCATGAAGAACCTAGGGGTAAGACAGGAATGAAGACACAGACATACTAGAGAATGGACTTGTGGATATGGAGAGGGGGAAGGGTAAGCTGTGACAAAGTGAGACAGTGACATGGTCATATATACACTACCAAATGTAAAATAGATAGCTAGTTGGAAGCCGCTGCATAGCACAGGGTGATCAGCTCTGTGCTTTGTTACCACATAGAGGGGTTGGATAGGGAGGGAGGGAGGGAGGGAGATGCAAGAGATATGGGAACCTATGTATATGTATTACTGATTCACTGTGTTACAAACCAGAGACTAACCCACCATTGTAAAGCAATTATAGTCCAATGAAGATGTTAAAAAAAAGAACTGAAAATTATAAAACTCTTAGAAGAAAATATAGGTGTAAACCTTCATGTCCTTAGATCAGCCATGTTTCTGAGATACGACACCAAAACACAAGTAACCAAAGAAAAAAAATTTCCAGCTAGATAGACTTCACAAATTAGAAATATTTATGCTTCAAAGGGCACTACTAAGAAAGTGCCAAGGCAACCCAAAAAATCTTTTCATGTGCTTTTGTCCATCTGCATTTCTTCTTTGGAGAAATACAGAGATAAAACCAAATTTAAAAATGGGCAAAATAATTCAATAAACATTTCTCCATAGAATATACAGTTGACCATTGAACAACATTGGTTTGAACTGCATGGGTCCACTTATACGTGGATTTTTTTAATAGTTACTATTACAGTAGTATGCAGTCTGTGGTTGGTTGAATCTGCAGATGCAGATCTGTGGATATGGTGGATCCATGTGTACGGGCAGTGGACTATAAGTTACATGCAGATTTTCAACTATACGGAGATTTGGGATCCCTAACCCCCATGTTGTTCAACAGTCAACTGTAAATGCAAAGGGTCAATCAACAGGGATAAACGTTGAAAACATTATTTTAAGTATAAAAAGAGTCACCAAAGGCCACATATTATATGATTCCAGTTATAGTAAATGTCTAGTATAGGCAAATTCACAGAGACACAAAGTAAATTGTGGTTATTGAGGGGAAGGACGGAGGAACAGGGAATGATTACTGATAGGTATTTTTTTTTTTTTTCTGAGGTGATGGAAATATTTTGGAATTAGATAGCAGTGATGGTTGTGCAACTTAATTAATATACTAAAAACTGAATTATCCACTTTAAAATGGTGAATTTTATGATACATGAATTCTATCTCATAGTTTTTATTTTAAAAATGGAAGTGGAAGAGAAAGTGACCCACAGAACTTTATTCCTAGAGAAGTCCCTGACATTTTCTGGCTCCCATGCTTTCTTCAAACAGTTGCTACTTTAAATAAATTCAGTACCTGAAGGAACCGTTTCCCCTACTATCTTTGGTTTGAAATTTTCTATCTCAATTGTTTTGGTATCTTAGTTAGGGCTAAGACTATAGACAAGGCTCCCTGATTATTCATAAGCCTCCTGAGTGTAATTCCTTGCATGATCATCTGGGCCCTATTTGACTATGTAGAATAAATCAGACTTGTATGCTATATGACCTACAGCAAGTTAGTTCACCATTTTAGAACCTTAATTTCCTTTACAGTATGTACTTTCCAGGGTTGTGAATACTAAATGAGATACAGATTTTAAGTACCGAACATAGGAGATTGGTTCAAGATGGCGGAGTAGAAGGGTGTGCGCTCACTCCCTGTTGAGAAAGCACCAGAATCACAGCTAACTGCTGAACAGTCATTTATAGGAAGACACTGGAACTCACCAAAAAATATACTCCACATCCAAAGACAAAGGAGAAGCCACAATAAGACAGTAGGAGGGGTGCAACCACAATAATATCAAATCCCATAATGCCTGGCTGGGTGACTCACAAAATGCAGAACACTTACACCACAGAAGTGCACCCACTGCAGTGAAGGTTCTGAGCCCCACATCAGGCTTCCCAACCTGGGGATCCGGCAATGGGAGGAGGAATTCCTAGAGGATCAAACTTCGAAGGCTAGCAGGATTTGATTGCAGGACTTCAGCAGGAATGGGGGAAACAGAGACTCCACTCTTGGAGGGCACACACAAAGTAGCGTGTGCATCGGGACCCAGGGTAAGGAGCAGTGACCCCATTGGAGACTGAACCAGACCTACATGTTGGTGTTGGAGGGTTTCCTGCAAAGGTGAGGAGTTGCTGTGTCTCACCGTGAGGACAAGGACATTGGCAACAGAGTTGTGGGAAGTACTCCTTGGTGTGAGCCCACCCAGACTCCGCCACTAGCCCCACCAAAGAGCTGGGTATGTTACCTTGTTGGGTTGCCTGAGTCCAAACAATCAACTGGGAGGGAACCCAGCACCACCCATCAGCAGACAAGTGGATTAAAGTTTTACTGAGCTCTGCCCACCAGAGCAACACCCAACTCTACCCACCACCAGTCTATCCCATCAGGAAACTTGCACAAGCCTCGGAGATAGCCTCATCCACCAGAGGGCAGACAGCAGAAGCAAGAACTACAACCCAGCAGCCTATGAAACAAAAAACACATTCACATAAAGATAGACAAGATGAAAAGGCAGAGGGCTATGGATCAGGTGAAGGAACAAGATAAAAACCCAGAAAAACATACAGGAATGGGGGAAACAGAGACTCCACTCTTGGAGGGCACACACAAAGTAGCGTGTGCATCGGGACCCAGGGTAAGGAGCAGTGACCCCATTGGAGACTGAACCAGACCTACATGTTGGTGTTGGAGGGTTTCCTGCAAAGGTGAGGAGTTGCTGTGTCTCACCGTGAGGACAAGGACATTGGCAACAGAGTTGTGGGAAGTACTCCTTGGTGTGAGCCCACCCAGACTCCGCCACTAGCCCCACCAAAGAGCTGGGTATGTTACCTTGTTGGGTTGCCTGAGTCCAAACAATCAACTGGGAGGGAACCCAGCACCACCCATCAGCAGACAAGTGGATTAAAGTTTTACTGAGCTCTGCCCACCAGAGCAACACCCAACTCTACCCACCACCAGTCTATCCCATCAGGAAACTTGCACAAGCCTCTTAGATAGCCTCATACACCACAGAGCAGACAGCAGAAGCCTCATACACCACAGAGCAGACAGCAGAAGCCTCATACACCACAGAGCAGACAGCAGAAGCAAGAAGAAATACAATCCTGCAGTGGAACAAAAAACACATTCACAGAAAGATAGATAGGAGGAAAAGGCAGAGGGCTATGTACCAGAAGAAGGAACAAGATAAAACCCCAGAAAAACAACTAACTGAAGTGGAGATAGGAAACTTTCCAGAAGAAGAATTCAGAATAATGATAGTGAAGATGATCCAGGACCTCGGATAAAGAATGGAGGCAAAGATCGGGAAGATGCAAGAGATGTTTAACAAAGACCTAGAAGAATAAAAGAACAAAGAAACAGAGATGAACAATACAATAACTGAAATGAAAAATACACTAGAAGGAATCAGTAGCAGAATAACTGAGGCAGAGGAACGGATAAGTGATCTGGAAGACAGAATGGTGGAATTCACTGCTGCAGAAAAGAATAAAGAAAAAAGAATGAAAAGAAATGAAGAAAGCCTAAGAGACCTCTGGGACAAGATTAAATGCAACAACATTCACATAATAGGGGTACCAGAAGGAGAATAGAGAGAGAAAGGACCCGAGAATATATTTGAAGAGATTATAGTCAATAACTTCCCTAACATGGGATCGGAAATAGTCAATGAAGTCCAGGAAGCACAGAGAGTCCCAGGCAGGATAAACCCAAGAGGAAACACACTGAGACACATAATAATCAAGGTGACAAAAATTAAAGGCAAAGAAAAATTACTGAAAGTAACAATGGAAAAATGACAAATAATATACAGTGGAACTCGCATAATGTTAACAGCTCATTTATCAGCAGAAACTCTACAAGCCAGAAGGCAGTGGCATGATCTATTTAAAGTGATGAAAGGGAAGAAACTACAACCAAGATTAATCTACCCCGCAAGGATCTCATTCAGATTCGATGGAGAAATCAACAGCTTTACAGACAAGTAAAAGCTAAGAGAATTCAGCACCACCAAACCAGCTCTACAGCAAATGCTAAAGGAACTTCTAAGTGGGAAACACAAGAGAAATAAATGACCTACAAAAACAAACACATAACAATTAAGAAAATGGTAATAGGAGCATACATGTCAATAGTTGCCTTTAACGTGAATGTATTAAATGCTCCAATCAAAAGACACAGGCTTGCTGAATGGATACACAGCAAGACCCATATATATGCTGTCTACAAGAGACCCACTTCAGACCTAGAGACACATACAGACTGAAAGTGAGGGGATAGAAAAAGATATTCCATGCAAATGGAAATCAAAAGAAAGCTGAAGTAGAAATACTCATATCAGATAAAATAGTCTTTAAAATGAAGAATGTTACGAGAGGCAAGGAAGGACACTACATAATGATCAATAGATGAATCCATGAAGTAGATATAGCAATTATAAACATATATGCACCCAACATAGGAGCACCTCAATACATAAGGCAACTGCTAACATCTATAAAAGAGGAAATCGACAGTAACACAGTAATAGTGGGGGACTTTAACACCTCACTTACACCAATGGACAGATCATCCAAACAGAAAATTAATAAGGAATCATAAGCTTTAAATGACACAATAGATCACATAGATTTAATTGATATTTATAGGACAGTCCATCCAAAAACAGCAGATTACACATTCTTCTCAAGTGCACACGGAACATTCTCCAGGATAGATCATATCTTGGGTCACAAATCAAGCCTCGGTAAATTTAAGAAAATTGAAATCATATCAGGCATCTTTTCTGATCACAATGCTATGAGATTAGAAATCAATTACAATGAAAAAATGTAAAAAACACAAATATATGGAGGCTAAACAACACGTTAATAAATTACCAAGAGATGACTGAGAAATCAAAGAGGAAACCAAAAAATACCTAGAAACAAATTACAACAAAAACACGATGATCCAAAACATATGGGATGCAGCAAAAGCAGTTCTAAGAGGGAAGTTTATAGCAGTACAAGCCTACCTCACGAAACAAGAAACATCTCAAGTAAACAGTATAACCTTACACCTAAAGTAACTAGAGAAAGAAGAAAAAACAAAACCCAAAGATAGTAGAAGGAAAGAAACCATGAAGATCAGAGGAGAAATAAATGAAATAGAGACAAAGAGAACAATAGCAAAGATCAATAAAACTAGTAGCTGGTACTTTGAGAAGATAAACAAAATCGGTAAAGCGTTAGCCAGACTCATCAAGAAAAAGAGGGAGAGGACTCAAATCAATAAAATTAGAAATGAAAAAAGAGAAATTACAACAGACACCACAGAAATACAAACCATCCTAAGAGACTACTAAAAGCAACTCTATGCCAATAAAATGGACGACCTGGAAGAAATGGGCCAATTCTTAGAAAGGTATAACCTTCCATGACAGAACCAGGAAAAAATAGAAAATTTGAACAGACCAATCACAAGTAATGAAATTGAAACTGTGATTAAAAATCTTCCAACAGGTCTTCCCTGGTGGTGCAGTGGTTGAGAGTCTGCCTGCCGATACAGGGGACACGGGTTCGTGCCCCGGTCTGGGAAGATCCCACATGCCACAGAGTGGCTGGGCCCGTGAGCCATGGCCACTGAGCCTGCACGTCCGGAGCCTGTGCTCCGCAACAGGAGAGACCACAACAGTGAGAGGCCCGCGTACCACAGGAAAAGAAAAAAATCTTCCAACAAACAGAAGTCCAGGACCAGACAGCTTCACAGGTGATTTCTGTGAAACATTAGGGAAGAGATAACACCCATCCTTCTCAAATTCTTTGAAAAAATTGCACAGGAAGGGACACTCCCAAACTCATTCTATGAGGCCACCATCACCCTGATACCAAAACCAGACAAAGATACTACAAAAAAATAAAATTACAGACCAATATCACTGATGAATATGGATCCAAAAATCCTCAACAATATACTAGCAATTAGAATCCAACAACATATTTAAAGGATCATACACCATTATCAAGTCGGATTTATCCCAGGGATGCAGGGATTCTTCAATGTATGCAAATCAATCAATGTGATACACCATATTAACAAACTGAAGAATAAAAACCATATGATCATCTTAATAGATGCAGAAAAAGCTTTTGACAAAATTCAACACCTATTTATGATAAAAAGTCTCCAGAAAGTTTGCATAGAGGGAACCTACCTCAACATAATAAAGGCCATATACGGAAAACCCACAGCAAACTTCATTCTCAGTGGTGAGAAACTGAAAGCGTTTCCTCTAAGATGAGGAACAATACAAGGATGTCCACTCTCACCACTATCATTCACATAGTTTTGGAAGTCCTAGCCATGGCAATTAGAGGAGAAAAAGAAATAAAGGTATTCAAATTGTAAAAGAAGAAGTAAAACTGATACTGTTCGCAGATGACATGATAGTATACATAGAGATTCCTAAAGATGCCACCAGAAAACTACTAGAGCTAATCAATGAATTTTGTAATGTTGCAGGATACAAAATTAATGCACAGGAATCTCTTGCATTCCTATACAGTAATGATGAAAAACCTGAAAGAGAAATTAAGGAAACACCCCCATTTACCATTGCAACAAAAAGAGTAAAATACCTAGGAGTAAACCTACCTAGGGAGACAAAAGACCTGTATGCAGAAAACTATAAGACACTGATGAAAGAAATTAAAGATGATACAATCAGATGGAGAGATATTCCATGTTCTTGGATTGGAAGAATCAATATTGTGAAAATGACTATACTACCCAAAGCTATCTACAGATTCAATTCAATCCCTATCAAATTACCAATGGCATTTTTTAGAGAACTAGATCAAAAATATTAAAATTTGTATAGAGACACACAAACGACCCCAAATAGCCATATCAGTCTTGAGGGGAAAAAACGGAGCTGGAGGAATCATACTCTGTGACTTCAGACTATACTACAGAGCTACAGTAATCAAGACAATATGGTGCTGGCACAAACACAGAAATATAGATCAATGGAACAGGATAGAAAGCCCAGAGATAAACCCATAAACCCACGCACCTATGGTCGACTAATCTATGACAAAGGAGGCAAGTGATATACAATGGAGAAAAGACAGTGTCTTCACTAAGCGGTGCTGGGAAAATGGACAGCTACATGGAAAAGAATTAAGGTAGGGGCTTCCCTGGTGGCGCAGTGGTTGAGAGTCCGCCTGCCAATGCAGGGGACGCGGGTTCGTGCCCCGGTCTGGGAAGATCCCGCATGCCGCGGAGCAGCTGGGCCCGTGAGCCATGGCCGCTGATCCTGCGCGTCTGGAGCCTGAGCTCCGCAACGGGAGAGGCCACAGCAGTGAGAGGCCCGCGTACCGCAAAAAAAAAA
>NW_020172447.1:433137-440393 GCF_003031525.2 Neophocaena asiaeorientalis asiaeorientalis | reverse complement strand
AAGACCGGACACTATAAAACTCTTAGAGGAAAACATAGGAAGAACACTCTTTGACATAAATCACAGCAAGATCTTTTTTGATCCACCTCGTAGAGTAATGGAAATAAACACATAAATAAAGAAATGGGACCTAATGAAACTTCAGAGCTTTTGCAGAGCAAAGGAAACCATAAACAAGATGAAAAGACAACCCTCAGATGTGAAGAAAATATTTGCCAACAAATTAATGGACAAAGGATTAATCTCCAAAATATATAAACAGCTCATGGAGCTCAATATTAAAAAAAACAAAAACCGAATCCAAAAATGGGCAGCGGACCTAAATAGACATTTCTCCAAAGAAGACATACAGGTTGCCAAGTAGCACATGAAAAGCTGCTCAACATCACTAATTATTAGAGAAATGCAAATCAAAAGTACAATGAGATATCACCTCACACCAGTTAGAATGGGAATCATCAGAAAATCTACAAACAACAAATGCTGGAGAGGGTGTGGAGAAAAGGAAACCCTCTTGCACTGTTGGTGGGAATGTAAATTGATACAGCCACTATGGAGAACAGTATGGAGGTTCCTTAAAAAACTAAAAATAGAATTACCTTATGATCCAGCAATCCCACTACTGGTCATATACCCAGAGAAAACCATAATTCAAAGAGACACATGCACCCAATGTTCATTGCAGCACTATTTGCAATAGCCAGGTCATGAGAGCAACCTAAATGCCCATCGACAGACGAATGGATAAAGAAGATGTGGTACACATATACAATGGAATATTACTCAGCCATAAAAAGGAACAATATTGTGTCATTTGTAGAGACGTGGATGGATCTAGAGACTGTCATACAGTGTTAAGTAAGTCAGAGAGAGAAAAACAAATATCGTGTATTAACCCATATTTGTGGAACCTAGAAAAATTGTACAGATGAACCGGTTTGCAGGGGGCAGAAATAGAGGCACAGATGTAGAGAACAAACTTATGGACACCAAGGGGGGAAAGTGACGGGAGGGTGTTGGTGTGGTGAATTGGGAGATTGGGATTGACATATATACAGTAATATGTATAAAATGGATAACTAATAAGAACCTGCTGTAGAAAAATTAAATATATGAGATTCAAAAATTAAAAAAAAATAGTAAGTACGTAACGTCCTGCCTGGCCTGATGTATGCCTCAGTTAATGTTAGCTTCCTCTTTTACTTTTTTCCCTCTGGTGAAAAGCACATTCCTTACAGATCAGAGGTCCCTCAGTTCTGTGCTGGCTTCTTGCCCAGCAGCAGATTGCCTGTAGAAATAAACCATGGGTGAGGTATTTTTTTCTTTCTGTCTATGTGTTCCCCGTGCTGCTTCTTCGAATACCTGGCACACTGTAGGGACTCAGTGAGTTTAGATTTCCTGTGTGACAACACGAGCCTTTTACGTGAATTTCTCAACGTGGTGCTGAGAGGATTGCCGAATGTCATCCCTAATCTGTGACAAACTAGTATTCTTAGTGCTCCTTTGGAGACTGTGTGATTTCTTATTGTGCTGAGAGGCAGAGAGCTTAATTAAATTTCATACTTGAAGAGAGTGACGACTGAGTACTCCATCCTTCATAAGGCTTTTCAACTCTTTATTTTCAGTTAAACCTTCTGGGATTTTTTCCTCATCTTTGACATCATCTTTTAATATGCAATACTCAAATGCTTGAACAATATCAAAGAACTCATCATTCACAGAGGCAGTCTTAGGTTCCAATTGCCTTGTAGATATTTTACTTAGTATTTGGCTGTCTAAATGCATTGTAGATTAACATTTAAAAGGTATATTCACTGTTCACTATTGTGTTCCTTCTTTGTCCTTTAAAAAATTAATGTAGTTAATGCATGTGAAAAATATTGAGAAGAGAAGGTAACCTGCACACAGGTGCATTTTAAGTGCCATTCTCTGAGCAGCAGCTCCCAGAGCCTTTAGCTACACCAATAGGAACTACCCTTTGTGTAGTTGGAAATTTTCAAGGTTATGTTTGAGGAAGCCAAAATTACTGAG
Organism: Neophocaena asiaeorientalis asiaeorientalis; assembly: GCF_003031525.2. Lineage (NCBI taxonomy): Eukaryota > Metazoa > Chordata > Mammalia > Artiodactyla > Phocoenidae > Neophocaena > Neophocaena asiaeorientalis. The sequence continues at coordinate 438,362 of NW_020172447.1, read as the reverse complement.
ATCAATGCAGAAATTAATTCTCTCTTGCCTTTTTTTTTTCCTTACTGGGAACTAGAGAGATTGACCACATGAAACCTGACACTGTGTTATGCATTCTCATTTCTGAGCAGACTGAACTAAAATTGTAGACATGTTAATCTTTGCCTTCTCTCCCACCTCTAGGAGCGGAAAAAGAAATTTGAAAAGGATGGAGAGAGGTTTTATTCCTTGCTGGATCGTCACTTACATTTGTCTTCCAAAAAGAAAGAATCTCAGTTACAAGAGGTATGGTCAAACAGCCTGCCCTGCCTTCTATTGCCAGCTGTGCCTTGATACATGGCAGCTTCCTATTGCAAGGCTTTCCTCATACCCTGCCTCAGCAGAGAACCATGTATAATAGTTGTGCTTGCAGATAAAACCATGGACAATGACTCAGGAGCCCTGAGTTCTCAAGCCACCTTCTCCACAAACTCACAGTTTGGATATTTCTTTTTTGTCCTCAGTTTCTCTATCTATCAAAGGAAGAGTGGTACTCAAAGATCTCTAGAGTCGTTTTCAGTTCTAAGTTTCTGATTCTAGATTACATATTAGGATAGAGTTAAGCTAGCGCTGTATTTGATAGATCAGGAGTAGATCTACTTTTTTCCCATGAGGTGTTCCAACGGTAGGGTTTTTTTTTTTTTCTTTTTGGTCCTACACTGGGACTACAGCTTATATGACACTTCCACTGACTTCAGTTCAAAGAAGCCACTACTCAGTGAGTGCCTACCACATGCCAGGCACTATGCTGGTTGCAACAGGACTACAAAGACAGTAAGACGTACTTCCTGCTCTTCTGTAGCTTACAGTTGGGATGCTAAAATGAGAACACACATGAGTCTTATACAAGTAGAATTTTTTTTACATGATGTAATGTGTATGTGGTGTCCTTGTAGGGATATGAAAGTATTTGGAGAATAAAAAACTTACATTTGGACATGGAGAATTGCCTTTGTGGAAGAATGTTGCCCTTCTAAATTTGAGGTGGTAATATGATTATATGTAAAGTGTTTGACAGATAGAAATATAGAAATGGACCTTTCAAGTGGAGGGCAGTGGACCCAAGGATGGAAAACAATGTTTGGCTAAAGGTTTGACCAGAATTTGCATTACTATTGGAGGATAGTGAAAGACAGGAAAGGATCAGGAAAGTTGTAGAGATACTGTGGTGTAGTAGGCTCAGGAGTTTGCTTTAATTCTGTTGACCCTGGAAGAATTATTGAAGGCCTTTGGTTGTGCAAGCAATATGAGTACAATTCTATTTTAGGAATCTTAAACTGGTTGAAGTTGTAGGATGAATTAAATCCGGGAGAGACGGGAAGCAAGAAAACCAGTTTAGGAAACTATTGCAATGATCTAGGGGAGAAGTTCTGAGTCAGAAAAAGTGGCACAGGGGAAGGGAAAAACAGGAATTAACTGATTAAGACTTATTTACTGGTAGAATGGATCTATGTTTTGGATAAAAGATCCAGTAAGAGATAGAGATATTGAAGGTTCAAGTATAAAAAGAGATACCCAACTGAATGAAGTCATAGACACGAGCTTAGAAATCATCTTGTCCATGGTCACACAGACTATGGCAAAGCTGAAACTCATCTCCTGACACCTGATTTAGTGAGTATCCATCACAGAATGTGAGGTACTTGAAGGTGATGAGTCAAGAGACTCAGTGGTAGATGGAGTTAGTGTTGAAAGGTTGAAGGACTGCTTCTCTTCCATAAACTGGAATGAAGTACTAGTCTGGGGTCATCTGCCATTTTCCTCTTGCACAATTTTGCTTTCTTCCTTTTCCTTCTATTCTGTGCCAGGGTTCCTATGCAGAAAAGAGTTAACATAACTGGCCCAAGACTTCTATGCTTAGAAAAGTCTGCTTACAAGATTAGCTCCTTTTTTTTAGAATCTTTATTGGAGTATAATTGCTTTACAATGGTGTGTTAGTTTCTGCTTTATAACAAAGTGAATCAGTTATACATATACATATGTTCCCATCTTGGCTGGTCTCTGGGAACTTGGCTGGTAAACAGTACCCTACACTGATATAAAAGTTTCCCTAAGTGGTAAGAGTGACTCATTGTGCCTAGACTGCCTGTACAAACAATGTGGTTTATACTAAACACCTTATTTTCTTCTGGGAGTCGAGAAGTTTGGTACATGCTCAGCAGAGGGAGCCTGTGTACAGCAACCAACTTAATACTTAGGGCACTTAGTATCTAATGAGCTTCTCTGGTACACAGCATTTCATATGTGTTGTCATAACTTGTTGCTGGAGGAATTAAGTATTTCCTGTGTGACTGCACTAAGAGAGAACTCTTGGAAGCTTGAACCTAGCTTTCGCTGGACTTCATCCCATGCATCTTTTCTCTTTGCTGATTTTGCTTTGTATCCTTTCACAGAAATAAATCTTAACCATGTGTATGACTATATATGGAGTCCTTTGAGTCCTCCTAGAGAATTATTGAACCTGTGGGTTTTAGAAGCCCAGACACAGTCCAAACTTTATTCTTTTAGAACCTTTTGCAATGAAAGCTTCTAGCATGTCCTAGCAGTTTGGTGCTGTATCTAGATGTCCCTGGTGGCTTTCCTAATGAGCAAGAATGCAGCCTTTGTGTTTGTCTAATCAAAACAAAGCTGGGGGACCTTGGATCACTCACTTCTTTTTTAATATTGAGACTATTTTTAGAGCAGTTTTAGATTTAAAGAAAAATTGAATGATAAGTACAGAGAGTTCTCATATATTCTTAATCCCCTGCATACAGTTACCCCTATTATTAACATTTGCATTTATGAGATACATTTGATACAGTTGATGAGCCAATGCATTGCACATTCTATAGATTTTGATAAATGTATAATGACATGAATCCATCATTACACTATCATACAACATAGTTTCACTGCCCTAAAGATCCCTAGGCACCACTTGTTCATCACTTCCTCGTTCCATATCCCGGCTGACCACTGGCAGCCAGTGATCTCTTTATGGTTTCCATATTATTGCTTATTCCAGAATGTCATATAGTTGGAATTATATAGCATGTAGCCTTTTCAGGTTGGCTCCTTTCACTTAGAAATGTGCATTTAAGGTTCTTCTGTGTCTTTTCACAGCTTGATAGCTCATTTCTTTTTAGCACTGAATAATATTTCATTGTGTGGATGTATTACAATTTGTTTACCTATTCACCTATCAAAGGACATCTTGGAATCCTCCAAATTTTGTCAACTACTATTAAAGCCTCTATAAACATTTGTGTGCAGGTTTTGTGTATATAACTTTTCAAATAATTTAGTTAAATATCAAAGACCACAATTACTGAACTGCATGGTAAAAGTATATTTTGCTTTTTAAGAAACTGCCAAATTATCTTCCAAGGTGGCTGTACTATTATTTATTTCTGCCATCAGTGAATGAGAGTTCTTCTCGCTCCACACCATAGCCAGCATTTGATGTTGTCTATGTTTTGGATTTTAGCCATTCTAGTAGGTGTGTAGTGATACCTCATTACTTTTATAATTTGCATTTTCTTAATGCTCCACGGCATGTGGGATCTTCCTGGACCGGGGCACGAACCCGTGTCCCCTGCATCGGCAGGCGGACTCTCAACCACTGCGCCACCAGGGAAGCCCGCAGAATATCTTTTTATATGCCATCTGTAGATCTTCTTTGGTGAGGTGTCTGTTCAAATCTTTTGCCCGTTTTCAATTGGGTTGTTTGTTTTCATATTATTGTATCTTAAAAGCTATTTGTATATTTTAGATACCTGTCCTTTATCAGATATGTTTTACAAAGATTTTTTTTCCAGTCTGTGGCTTGTCTTTTCAATCAACAGAATTTTTCACAGAGCAGGAGTTTGTAATTTTAATGAAATTAAACTTATCAATATTCTCTTTCATGGATTATGCTTTTGGTGTTATATCTAAATCGTCATCACCAAATCCAAGGTCACCTAAAATATCTCTTATGTTATTTTATAGGAGTTTTATAGTTTTGTGTTTTACATTTACTTCTATAATCCATTTTGAGTTAATTATTATGAAAGGTGTAAGGTCTGTCTCTAGATTCTTTTTTTTTTTTTTTTTTTTTTTTTTTGGCATGTGGATATACAGTTGTTCCAGCACCATTTTTTGAAAAGACTATCATTTCTCTATTGAATTTTCCTAGATCCTTTGTCAAAGATCAGTTGAATATGTTTATGTGGATTTATTTTAGGCTCTCAATTCCATTCCATTGATCTATTTGTTTTTTTGTTTCACCAATACCATACTGTTCTGATTACTATAACTTACCAATAATTTGAAGTCAGATAGTGTCAATATTTTGATTTGTTTTTCTCCCTCAGTATTGTGTTGGCTATTCCGGATATTTTTGCCTCTCCATATATATTTTAGAATCACTTTGTTGATATCTAGAAAATAGCCTGCAGGGATTTTGAATTGGACTACATTGAATCTATAGATCAAGTTATGAAGAACAGACATGTTGATAATATTGTCTTCCTATATGTATACGTGGAATATCTCTCCATTTATTTAGATCTTTGACTTATTTCATTAGAGTTTTGTAGTATTCATCAATATATCTTATACATATTTTTTGATTTATACCTAAATACTTCATTTTTTTCTTCTAATGTAAATGATACTGTGTTTTAAATTTCAAATTCTGAATGTTCACTGTTAGCATATAAGAAAACAATTGACTTTTGTATATTAACCTTGTATGCTGAAATTGTGCTATAGTTCATTAATAGTTCCAAGAGATTTTTGTATATTCTTTAGGGTTGTCTACATACATAATTGTGTCATGTGCAAAAAAGGACAGTGTTATTTCTTCCTTCCCAATGTATATACCTTTTATTTCATTTTCTTGTCTTATTGCAATAGCTTGGAATTCCAATATGATTTTAATAGTTATTCCTAATCTTAGAGGCAAAGCATCTAGTGTCTCACCATTAGGTATGATGTTAGCTGCAGGATTATTGCAGATGTTCTTTATCAAGTTGAGGAAATTCCCATATATTCCTAGTTTGCTGAGAGTTTTTATCATGAATGAATGTGTGTTGGATTTTGTCAGATGTTTTTTCTACATCTCTTCGATCATATTATTTTTCTTCTTTAACCTCTTGATGTGATTAATTACATCAACTGATTTTTTTTTTTTTTTTTTTTTTTTTTTTTTTTGGTTTGGGGGCCCCTCTCTGTTTGGGTCT
>NW_020172447.1:268896-432568 GCF_003031525.2 Neophocaena asiaeorientalis asiaeorientalis | reverse complement strand
GGTTTATTTCATAAAATGGTTTTTTTTTTTTTTTTTTTTTTTTTTTTTTGCGGTATGCGGGCCTCTCACTGTTGTGGCCTCTCCTGTTGCGGAGCACAGGCTCCGGACATGCAGGCTCAGTGGCCATGGCTCACGGCCCAGCCACTCCACAGCATGTGGGATCTTCCCAGACCGGGGCACGAACCCGTGTCCCCTGCACTGGCAGGCGGACTCTCAACCACTGCGCCACCAGGGAAGCCCTATCAACTGATTTTTGAATGTTGAACCAGCCTTGCATTCCTGGAATGAATCCCACGTGGTCCTGGTCTATAATTATTTTACACCTTGTTGCATTTGATTTGCTAATATTTTGTTGAGAATATTTGCCTCGATGTTCATGAGAGAGATTGGCTGTACTTCTTCTGTATTGTAATATCTCTGTCTGGTTTTGATAACAGGGTCATGTTGGCCTTAGAGAATGAGTTAGGAAATATTCCCTCTGCTTCTATTTTCTGGAAGAGAGTGTAGAATTTAGTATCATTTCTTCCTTAAAATGTCAGGTAGAATTCACCAGTGAACCCAGCTGGGCCTAGTGCTTTGTTTTTTGGAAGTCTATTAATTATTGATTCAGTTCCTATGTGCTGCTTTCACTGAATCCCACAAATATTAAATTGTATTTTCATTTTCATTTGAAAATACTTTTCAATTTTTCTTAAGGACTCCTCCTTGACCCATGTGTCATTTAGAAATGTGCTGATTAATCTCCAAGTATTTTGGTGCGTTCCACCTATTTCTGGTTTTTGATTTCTGTGTAATTTAACTGTGATCTGAGAGCATACTTTGTATGATTCCTGTTCTTTTAAATTTGTTCAGATGTATGTCCCAGAATGTGATTGATCTTGGTGATTCTTTTGTGTTAGCTTGAAAATAAGCTGTTGTTGGATGAAGTGTTCTATAGATGTTGATTACATCTACTTGCTAATGGGGTGTTCAGTTCAATTATGTCTTCACAAGCATACCTCAGAAATATTGTGGGTTTGGCTACAGACCACTGCAATAAAGTGAATATTGCAATATAGTGAGTCACATGATTTTTTTGTTTCCCAATGCATGTAAAAGTTATCTTTACATTATCCTGTAGACTGTTGAGTGAGCAATAGCATTATATTTTTTAAAATGTACATACCTTAATTTAAAAATATTTTATTGCTAAAAATTGCTAACTATCATCAGTCAATGCAGTGTTGCCATAAACCTTCAATTTGTAAAAAACACAATATTTGCAAAGCACAGTAAAATGAAGCACAATAAAATGAGGTATACCTGTACTGATTTTCTGCTTCTTGGATCTGTCAACTATTGGTAAAGGAATGGTGAAGTCTTCAACTCTTAATAGTAGACTCATCTATTTCTCCTTGCAGTTCTATCAGATCTTGCCTCACGTGTTTTGATGTTCTGTTATACATAATAAGGGTTGATATATATTCTTTCAGAATTGACCTATTTATTATTATGTTATGCCCCTTTTTTTTCCTGATAGCTTTCAATTCTCTGAAGTCTCCTTTTTTGGAAATTAATATAGCTACTCCAGCTTTCTTTTGATTTTTGTTGGCATGGAATATTTCTTCATACCTTTACTCTGAAAAATGTTTAAATTTTTAAAATTATTTTTTAATTGAAGTATGGTTGATTTACAATATTATATTAGTTTCTGGTGTACAACATAATGATTCAGAATTTTTAAAGTTCTACTCCATTTAAAGTCATTACAAAATAATGGCTATATTTCCCTGTGATGTACAGTATATCCTTGTTGCTTATTTATTTTATACATAGCAGTTTGTGTCTCTTAATTCCATACCCCTATATTGCCCCTCCCCCTTTCCTGCTCCCCACTGGTAACCACTAGTTTGTTCTCTATATTAGTGAGTTTGTTTCTGTATTGTTATATACATCTGTTTATTTTAGTTTTTAGATTCCACATATAAGTGATAACATAGAGTATTTCTCTTTCTCTGACTTATTTCACTAAGCATAAAACTGTCTAGGTCCATCCATGTTGTTGCAAATGGCAGAATTTCATTCTTTTTTTTATGGCTGAGTAATATTCCATTTTGTGTGTGTGTGTGTGTGTGTGTGTGTGTGTGTGTGTGTGTGTGTGTGTGTGTGTGTGTGTGTGTGTGTGTGTGTGTGTGTGTGTGTGTGTGTATCACATCTTCTTTATTCTTTCTTCTTCTGTTGATGGACACTCAGTTTGCTTACATATCTTGATAGTTGTAAATAATGTTGTTATCAACGTTGTGGTAGATGTATCTTTTTGAATTAGTGTTTTTGTTTTCGTTAGGTGTATACCCTGCAATAGAATTGCTGGATCATATGGTAGTGGCAGCCTTCGGTCCAGTGTGGAGCTGTGACTTCAGGCAAATGATGCTGGAGTCTTCTCTTGGTTCAGGCTGGTGTGTGCACCTAGGTAGTCACAGGAAACTAGTCAGTGAGACACACAGTTTCAGCCGGCCCTTTCTGCCTTGCTTTAGGAGCAAGCAAGCATTCATGTGCTCCTCAGGAGCAGAATCCAGGCTTTCTGCAGCCTTTCTGATAGTCCCACTGGTCCTCTGACCAGCTAAGGGGGCTCGTCTTCCCTTTGTTGAGCCCCAGGGCTGTGGGGCCCAATATGTGGCTTGAACCACTCACCCCCCAAAGAGAATCCCCACCAGTGTAATCTCCCTTTTCCTCTGAGTCCCCTCCCAGGGGCATGAGTCCTGACCTGATTGCTTCTTTTCCCTATCTACCAAGTTCTGTGTGTGTCTTTCTTATAGCCTTAGTTGTACAGGAGTTTTTATGCTAGTCTCCAGTTAGTTTTCAGTGAGAATTATAGATATATTTTTGATGTGTTTATGGTGGGATGAACATACTCCTACTGTGCCATCTTGATTCAAGTCTCTTCATAACTTTACTTTTAATCTATCTTTGTCTTTTATATTTAAAGTGATGTCTTATACATAACATATAATTAACTCTTATTTTTTATGTGTCCTCACAGTCTCAGCTTTTTAATTGGTGTATTTAAAGTGATTATTGATATAGTTGGATAGATATCTACCATGTTTGTTACTGTTTTCTATCCATTGCCTCTGTTCTTTGTTCCTTTTTTTGTCTTCCATTCTTGTTCTGCATTCTCTTTTCTTCAATTGGAAATTGTAATATGATTCCATTTTTTGTCCTTTCTTAGCATATCAATTGTACTTTTTTAAAAAAAACTCTCTTCGAGGTTATCCTAGTGTTTTCAATATGCATTTACAGTTAAGCCATGTCTACTTTCAAATAACATTATTCTACTTCATTGGTAGTACAGGAACTTTATAACAGAGTATTTCCAATTTCTCCCTTGAGTCCCTGATAATATTGCTGTCATTCATTTCACTTTTTCATAATCTCTAATCACCAAATACATCGTTGCAATTATTATTTTGGACAAACTCTTATTTGTAAGACCAGTTAAGAATAAGAAAAATATAAGATTTTATTTTACCTTCATTCATTGCTTCTCTAGTGCTCTTCTTTATGTTGGTACACATTTCTGACCTATATCATTTTCTTTCTTAAGAACTGTAACACTTCTTGGACTCAGAGTCTACTGGCAACCAAATCCTTCAGTTTTTGTGTTTTTTTGAAATTGTTTAATTTTCCTTCACTTTTGGAAGATAATGTCACTGGATACAGAATTCTAAGTTTGTGATTTTTAAAAATTTCAATGCCTTAAACATTTTACTCTACTCTCCTCTTTTTGCATTTTTTTAAAAAAAGAGAAGTCTTATCCTTACTCCTCTTTGAGTAAGGTGTTTTTTTCTCTTGCTTCTTTTCAAGATTTACTCTTTGCCTTTTACTTTCTATACTTTCAATATGACATGCCTGCATGTAGATTTTTTGGTATTTATCCTGCTATTATTCTCTGAGCTTCCTCAATCTGTTGTTTGTAACTGTGTTTAACTTTAGAAGGTTTTCAGTCATCATTACTTTAAATATTTCTTCTGTTTCTCTCCTTCATTTCCTTCTGGCATTCCTTAGTATGCATATCTTACACCTTTTATAATTGTCCAACATTTCTTGAATAATCTACTCTATCTTCTTTATTCCATTTTGTCTGCATTTCAGTTTTTGAAATTTCTATTGGCATATATTCAGTTCACTGATTCTTTCCTTAGCCTTGCCCAGTCTGTTGGTGAGCCCATTAAAGGCATTCTTTATTTTTGCTAGTGTTTTTGATTGCTATCATTTCCCTTTGATTATTTCTTCAAATTTTCATGTCTGCTTATATTATCCATCTGTTCTTGTGTATTGTCCTCTTTTCCATCACAGCCTTTAGCTGTAATCCCTGGTTCTATGATTTCGCCATCCACCATCTCTGCCTTCTTTGAGTCTGATTCTGATGCTGATTCTTCAGACTGTGTTTGTTGGTTTGTTTTTCCTTTTTGCATACCTTGTAATATTTTGTTGAAAGCTGAACATGATGCCCTGGGTAAAAGGAACTGAGGTAAAAAGGCCGTCATTATGAGGTTTTATGCTTATCTGACTAGGATTTAGGCTGTGCTTAGTTTGCTATAGCTGTTCTTGTCAGAGGCCAAAATTTCCTCTGGTATCTTTGTTTTTTGTCTTCCCTATTGTCTTTGGATTTCTTTAGAGAGATATTCTTAAATAAGGTTTGATACTGGTTACAGCAACAGGCTTCTGCTTCTGGGCTTCTGCTCTGGCAAGCTTGGATTCTCCATATTCAACTGTCTATCCAATTTTTGAGGCAGTGGTTTTTCCTCTGACTTCAATGCTCTGTTGGTTCTAAGAAGAGTTGTTGATTCTCAGCTTAGCTTTTCCTTGTATGAGGATGTCACAATAACTTCCAAGCTTCTTACTTGTTAGGCCAGAAACTGGAAATCTTGCATCAGTCACTTTTTCTATCTTGGCTTTATGTTCCCTATCTGTAAAATAAAGGGATAAGATCACTGCTTGGTGGCATAATTCTCCTCCAGCCCTAACATTCTGTTGAATCCGTAAGCACTGGCTTGCATGAATGACTATGCTGTTATGTGACATTTGTTACCCTTCTTCTACAGGCAGACCTCCAGGTGGACAAGGAGAGGCACAATTTCTTTGAGTCGTCCCTTGATTATGTTTATCAAATCCAGGAAGTTCAGGAGTCTAAGAAGTTCAATATTGTGGAGCCAGTAAGTTCTATCTGTTGATGAATGGTCTAAAAATATTTACCAAATCTCAGGTAAATGTAGAGAACTTTGATTATAAAATTGGAGTCTCCAAGAATATGAAGGATAGTCAGTGCTTAGTAATGAATGTCACAGAAGTAGACACACTGGCTTATGTTATTCTTGCTCTCTCACTAATATTCTCTCTCTCACTCTTCCTTTCCCTCCCCCACACTCCTTCCTCCCCCATTTCTCTATATAGCTATGATTTTTTCTTTATCTTTCTTTTCCTCCTCTCCTTCCTTCCCTTTCTTGATTTCTCCATCACCTTTCATTTTACCTTGTTCTCCTCCCTTCCTTCCTCTCGTACTTTCATAAGGTTTCTGAATGTACTCATCATATCCCAGACACTGTTCTAGGAACTCATGTTCCTTGCATTCAGTGACTTCCCATTCTACTATTTTTACTTCCATCTTTTGAAAATTTTTCTAATTAAATAGCCTTAATTTATTATAAAAGATGACAGGCTGTGGTTTGACAACTATGTTGAATTTTAACAACTTTCTTTTTTATTATAAAATAATGTAGAAAACAATGTAAAAAACAATTGCAGAAAAGCTATAAAAACTTATATGTAGAACAAAACAAATACAACAAATCTCCCATACAGAGATGATCACTGTTAATATTGTGGCATTTTTCCTCCTAAATTCCCTGTGTATCTGTTATATTCCTTTCTCTATCTATTGTGCATGTGTACTTGTAGAGGTGTGTACACATGTGCATGTGTGTTTACACATGTTACACATGAATATGTATATATCTGTGTACATGTGTATCTGTGCTCACAGTTGTATATATCTGCATACGTATATGTGCAAACAAATATTTATTAATTTATCCAATAAGCATTTATTGAGCTTCTGTTATGTGCCAGGCACAGTGCTAAACACTGGGTATCCTATAGTGAAAAAGACAGACTCAGTTTCTGTCTTTATGAAGACTGTACTTTCATGGGGTAGACAGAAGGGAAAGAAGGATACACATAAATAAAATAACTATAAGTTGTGATAAGGACTAAAACAAAGAACAAGAACAGACAGCTACTTTAGATCAAGTGGTCAAGGGGCACCTCTGAAAGTGTCATTTAAGATGAGATCTAAAGAAAGAGAAGATGAGGCAATGTGAATAATGGGGAAAGAACATTCCAGGCACAGAAAAACACATGTGCAAAGTCCGTAAGTTAGAAAAGAATGATGTGCTCAAGGAATGAAAAGATTAGTGCCTTTAGATACTGGTGAGAGTGGCAGGAAACAATATCTGACAGGAAGGCATAGGATCTGTAAGCATGGTGAAGGGGTTAGGTTTTAGTCTAAGTATAGTAGAAAAATCACTGACGGGTATTAAATAGGATATGACATACTGATTTTGTTGTGTGGAGAAGGACTTGGAAGTGGGCAACAGTGGGATTGAGGAAACCAGTTAGGAGGCTCCTGCAGTGGTCTAGGCAAGCAAAAATGTTGCTTTGGGTTCAGATGGTGGTAGTAGAAACAGAAAAGAATGATTGGATTAGAGATATATTTTAGAAGCAAAACTGACAGGAATTACTGATTGATTAGATTGAGATGTGAGTGAAAAAAATCAGAATTCTTTACTTTTGGCTTGATTGACTGAGTGGGTGGTGGTGTCATTTCCTGAGATGGGAAACCTTGGAGAGAAACAGGAAGAATGTCTATATAACTGTGTGTGTGGTACACACACGCATATGCATTTATATATATGTGTACATATATATAACTATATATGTATATATACATACGTGTATAGTACATAAATGTGTACATAGTTTTTATGTATTTATGTATATATACATATATATAGTTTGTGTTTATGTACATATATACACACATATTTATGTGTTTGTATGTATATATGTGTGCGCATATTTATATGTACTCACCTGTTTACTTTCTAAAAAGAACAGAGCAGTTTTTACTACTTCCTATTACACTCTACTATTGCCGGCATTGAGCATTGCTTTTAAAATGTTTGTATTTGATAGATGAAAATTGTATTTTCTTTTGTTTTTATTTGTGTATATTTGATTTTTATTGGGGTTGAACATTTTAAACAATAAAAATATATTTTATTGATCATTTCTACGTCTTCTTCTGCAATGTCCCAACCCCTCCCTGAAACATTTCTAACTTGAAAATTGGTTTTCAAAAAATATATATATCCTTGGATCTTTTAGCATGACAGTCTTCATTATGCCATTTAGCCATTTTAATTTATTGAGTACCTATTCTGTGCCATTCCTGAGGATATAAAGACACAGTCTATTCCCACATTATGTCCATACTGTCCACATTATGAATGGTTTTATATGCTATCTGAAAAGGGTATTGATGAATAAATTTGGTAATAGTTCCTTTGTAGATCTGAGTCCAGTGTTAATGTTTAACCTAATAAAAGAATAGCTATGTGTAGACCTGTTTGTGTTTGTGTTACTGCTTTTAACACTATACTCCACTGTGTGGAGTTTCTTTTTGTGCATCTATTTCCTTTATTTGATTAATGAGAAGGTGCTGGTGATAAAGTTATTTTTATACATTTTTCCCTAGGTCTTGGCCTTTCTTCATAGCCTCTTCATTTCCAACAGCTTGACCGTGGAGCTCACACAGGATTTCCTCCCATATAAACAGCAACTCCAGCTCAGTTTACAGAATGTGAGTTTACATGTGGGTTTCTTCACCTGTCTCTGCATTCCAATTGGATTTCAGCTCTAATATCTTGACCTTGGAGTTCTAGATTTTTACATCCCAGATAATTTGTCAGGACAGACTGGTATGGATCACAAATGTTTTAGTGTACTAGATTGTTCTTACTCTTCCAGTTTCAGCTCTTCCCTGTGTTTGAGGCTGACCATTGTTCAAACCCACCCTTCTACCCACTGACGTGTCTATCTATCCAATATTTATTAAATGTTGCTAGTTTGTTATATCTCTCCCAGATCAGAACCCACCTATGCGCTTTTTAAAGCACAGGTCTTATGCTCCTTCCCTGCTAGTTAGTCAGGACACTCTCTTTGTAGGTTTTATTACCACAAATGCCCATTTCCCCCTCTTTTCCTTTTCTCACTACTTTTCTCATTACATTACTAGAGTTGAATAAATTATTTTTAAAGGTTGTCTCCACCTTCTTTCCCATGCTGTTTCTTTTTTTTTTTGCGGTATGCGGGCCTCTCACTGTTGTGGCCTCTCCCATTGTGGAGCACAGGCTCCGGACGTACAGGCTCAGCGGCCATGGCTCACGAGCCTAGCTGCTCCGTGGCACGTGGGATCTTCCCAGACCGGGGCATGAACCCGTGTCCCCTGCATCAGCAGGCAGACTCTCAACCACTGCACCACCAGGGAAGCCCATCCCATGCTGTTTCTTATAGATGGGCATAGGCACACCCTTCCCTTCCTTGTCACATATGTTATTTTTCTCATTTACTTATTTAACCCACATTTAACAAATACTTAGGTATATAATGAACAAATACTCTGTGCCAGACATTGTAAAATGCACTGGACATACCATAATGAGGCATGTTAGTTTTTGCCTTCAAGGAATATATAGTCTCTTGGAGCCGAGAGATATAAACAGAGATATATCATGATTACTTATGAAAAGTGCTAAAATACAGTTAAGACCAAAAAAGTTAAAGCATAGAGAGTGGAATAATTGACTATCTGGTACAGTAAAAGAAGGCATCACTGAGGTAGTGACTTTGGACTTGTTAACATTGCATAAAATTTATAGTTGTATTTTTAGATGGAAACGGTAAGTTGCAGTGGAAATAAACTTTACTTGGTTGTTTAGGAGAATGCTGATTTACAGGTATTGTTTTTAATTGTTGTTTTTCTTTCTGGGTACTGTCTTTCACCAGAATGTGAGCGCCCCTCTCTTCTGCTGATTTACAAAATATTCCTATAACCAGGAATATTTAGTTGTGTACTTTTAAATATATTACTTCTTAACATTAGCTTTTGCTATTCATGGGCATGAAAACATAGGTTTTCCATTAACCTATGTTCAAAGAGAGCACCCTGTCATTTCTAATGGCCTGGATTTGATTCAGAGTCAAGTAGGCAGTAGCTTTACTTGAGGCAGAATGTAGAAGTTGCCGTGATAATATTATCTTTGGGAACCTTCTTTATAGCCTCCCTTTTTGTAAGGCAGGGGTCAGTCTGATGCTCAGAATTCTTAGAGCCTTTATTTATTGGAGACTTTTGTCATTTCCATTAGAAAATGTCTCCCAGATGTGGTTTTATGGGTACATTGGTATTTATGTTTCCCTCTCCTGTTTAGACTTTAGTACTGTTAAACTCCACTAAACTGTTTTCTAATTACTATGCCATTCAACATTTGTTTTTTTGCTATGTTGTAGCACATGGTGAAAGCCAAGAAAACTCTGCACTGGGTCTCTGACCAGTGAATGCTTATTCATGATGATGGTGATGATGATAATGATTATAATGATAATGTCTTACAGACAAGAAATCATTTCTCCAGTACCCGAGAAGAGATGGAAGAACTTAAGAAAAGGATGAAAGAAGCTCCACAGACATGCAAACTTCCAGGACAGCCAACCATCGAAGGCTATCTCTATACACAAGAGAAATGTGTGTGGGAATACAGGGATAGCTACTGGGTTTCAGTAGGCTGACACCAGCTGCCACTTGGCTTCTCCAAACTCCAGGCACCCATATAGTTCATAGACCCCTGCCAGCTATACCTATTTGGAGAGTAGTATGGGAACAGAGAAAACAAAAAGGAGGGAGAAATTGGAGGAGGAGGTTAAGGATTTGTCTTACAAAGGCTGTGGGATGATAAGACCTAAGGTTTTCTCTGAGATTCAAAATGGGGATTGTTAATTGCTTAATCCTTTCAATGACTCTTTGGGGCTAAAAGGGAGGTAGGAGGAAGGAGACATAAAATAATACTTATTATACCTACTATGTTCCAGGCATGGTGTTAAGTACTTTAAATATACTACCTCATGTAATCTTTGAAACCACCTTATCATACCCATTTTACACATGAAGCCACTGAGGCTTAGAGAGATCACTAGTTGAAAGTCACCCAACTATCATGTATCAGGGCTAAGTGTAAATTCAGGTTTGGGAAATGCCAAAACCTATGCTCCTACAGCTATACCCTGTACCTTCCACTGCCTTAGGATCATAAACTTGCCCTTAAAGCACTACACAACCATTGTGATTTCAGTGAGCAACACAGTTGTTCATTGCTAACCAAGGAAAATGGGTTAACTTATCTGGTCACTGAATATTGCAGAGGGTTCAAGCTTTTCTACCTCCTAAATAACATTATGTAAACCTGTATGTGCTATTTGATTTTCCTTTTGAACTATGACCCAATGTCCCCAAAGCCTGTGATTTCATTCCCTGACCAGAATTATTCTACCTGGTGAGTAGGCAAATGAGACTACCCAGAGGTTACCAGTGGCAAAACCCACTGAAATCCACAAAACATGGTATTTCAGCAGTGATATTATCATGCTATTCATCCCTTAGAGCAACTCACTTTGATGGTTTTCAAAGATGTGTTCTTCTATTTGTCAGGTTCATCTCTTCAACTCTCCATTGCAGGATCTCTCAGTCTCAGTGGTATTGACATTTCAGGCTGGCTAATTCTTTGTTTCGAGCAGTTATCCTATGCATTATAAGGTGTTTAGAAGCATCTATAGCCTCTCCCCACTTTATTCTAATAGCACTTCCCAGGTGTGATAACCAAAAATGTCTCTAGACATTGCCAAATGTCCCCTGGGAGGCAAAATTGCCCCTACTTGAGAACCACTGTTATATTATAAGAGAGGCACAGAGTAATGAGTATGTAATCTTGGCTCTAATATCAACTAACTATGTGATCCTTCTATGCCCCAGTTTTCTAATTTGTTAAATGGATATGACATTCCTACTCAGTTGAATGTACGCTTACTAAGAATCCTTTTTGCCAGACAATATGCAATGCATTGGGGGTACAAAAAATGGATCAAGCTTGGTTTTTGCCCTCAAGAAGTTCATAGTCTGACTAAGACACAAGTATATCAAGAACTATAATGAAATGTGTTGAGCACTGCATTTGGAGCATATATCTAAGGGCTTCACTGAGGAAGTGATATATGAACTGAAACTTGAATTATGACTGGGAGTTTGACAGGTAAAGAAAATGGCAAAGAAAATTCCAGGTGTATACCACTGCATGAATAAAGGCACAGAGGTGTGTGAGGTTATAGTTTGTTTGTAGGGTCTTGGTTTTACAAGGACAGTCCTGGTTTATACTTGTTGTCCTGATATAATTAGTGATAGTGCCTTATTCACTCTTAAATATGTCTTGAACTTGGTCTATATATTATATTGCCACCTATTTTTTTTTGGTAACTGAATATAATTCCATGAGACAAGAGCATAGAGGTGAGGGTGGCAAAAGACAGTTGGAAAGGTAAATACGATCACATTATAAAAGGCTTTGTGAGCCAACCTAAGGAGTTTGGAGAGAGTGGGAAAGCCATGGGTGGTTTATAATAAAAAGAATGATATAAATAAACCTATAATTAAAAAAATATTTCTCTAACAAAAGAGTAGAGAATGGGCTAGAAAGGAGTGATCACAGATAGGGGAAACCAAAGAGAAGGCCACTGAAAGAATTAATTGGAGAAATAGTGAATTTTTGTTTTGTTTGAAATAGCTCATAAAACATTTTTTTAAAAAGTCAGAAATAGGGTCCTGAATGAATTCAGTTCTGAAAGGGGTGAAAGAAGAGACATGTAGGGGATTGAAGGGCAGGTTACAGGGAAGGAGGAGCAGAAGATTACAGATGTTTCCAGATCATACAATAGGATATATAATGGGAGCATTCACAGGGAACATGGCAAGGAGAGTGGTTTGGAGCAAGCCAGAGCAGATGTGGAAAACAGTTGATGATGATTAGGTTATCCATCTGTGTAGTGGGCAGGTGGTACTGCACGGCTGGAGCTCAGGGGAAAAGTAGCACTAGATCTGGATCATGACCATGAAGAATAATCTGTACACAGCTTCTGTCTTAGGGGTGGACTGACCATGAAGCCAAAATACTTATTCTATCAGCTCACTGTTGCCTATCTTTGTAGGGGCTTTGGGAATATCCTGGGTGAAATACTACTGCCAATATGAGAAAGAGACCAAAACGCTCACCATGACACCTATGGAGCAGAAGCCAGGTGCTAAGCAGCAGGTCAGTTCTTTTATGGGCCACATTATTTTGAAATACATCTTTGACTGCATCTCAGAAAAGAGTATATGTTGACTTCGTGTCAAAGAATCAAGTCCACCACTGTCGTGTGAAGCCATGACTTCATATGTTCTCTGTGGCCTAAGTTTGCATTGGGCCAGATACTACTCAGTTGAGTGAAAAATCTGTGTTAATGATTCTAGGCCTTCTGAAAGTGCCTGTACTCTTTTAGATCATTATTACAAGAGTCTATCACATTGTACAAAGAAAATTTGCAAAAAAATATGGTTAAATTGGAGGAGAGTATTACTTGCTTTTAAGAAGGCTCTACTATAGGATTCCTTTAAATAGTTAAGACTTTAAAATACAAAACATTTTCCAAAATTCCTTTTTTCAAGGAGTATTCTGTTGCCTAAGTTTGGAATAATCTATACCCCACATTGTATGTAATGCTCAAATATCTTTAAACAGTTAATGCATCTTCTTCTGCCCTCCAAACTTTCCCCTACTCCCCAAAATGGCAAGATGAGTTTAACACACTGAGAAGATAGTTCACTAACCTGGAGGAACCTCATCTTATATATATATATGTTATATTATGTTATACATTATATATTATTTTTTATGTATGACCACCCAGCTAAAAAAATTATTCTGTTATCTCACTTTTGCCTATCTTGGTAGGGGCTTTGGGAACACATGCACACACACACACACACACACACACACACACACACACACACACGCACGCACACACGTACACACACCTGAAGGTTTCTTAAGATAAAAGCTGATAGACTGACTCTTCATATTCTAAAAGTAGTTCAGTGTGTCCCTTTAACTGTTTCTCAGACAGGGTCTTAGGGCATATTTTTAAGGATTTCCCTTATTTACAAATTGTTTATAAAGTGAAAAAAAGGTTTACTTGTTAGCATTGAAAGTTGTGGTGCATGAAGACCCAATTTCGATAGGCAGAAATTTGGAGACTTTTTCTCCGTTGCTGGTGCTTTCCATGGAAGATCTCTCTTATGTGGCTTATTCATAGGAAATTAGTGATGATTGAGATTTGGTGGCAGACTGTTGAAAAACTGCTTTTCTTTTTTGTCATTAACCACAAGTTTTGCCGCTCTGCTTTGAATGTGGATTAGACATGGGATGCACCTCTAACAGAGCATACCATATTGGGTCGGTCTCCACAACCCTCATCCATGTTTCTATGCGGGCCAGTTATTCATCCATGAATCCAAAACTCTCCTTAGTTTCCAGTCTGCCAATTGCCAAAGAACCTTTCAACGTGGTTCCAATAAATTGTGCTGTAGCACAGAATTTGTCCCATTTCTGTCAGAACTTAGCTTATGTATCTGACTGGCAAGTGCTTTTAAGTAACACTGTCCTGTAGTCTCTTTCTTTTCTTTTTCTACACACATTACTTTCCAAACTTTGGACTTCAAAGTTCCTTTCTTAGGCAGGTCCTACTGCAAAGCTGAGGCCAGAGGCAGCAGATACCACTTTCATAGGTTCTTAGCAGATGAGAGCAAGCCCTTCTTTTAGTTATTCTTTCCCCCTGCCCTTTTAATTGAGTGGCTACTTGCAAAACTGCAGTAAGTGTCAGCCTAAGCAATTTAAATATGGGACTCTTTATGGAATGGAAAGAGGAACTTGCTTGACCATTTACAGCAAAGAGGGGGTAGAAGTAGTTACTTTAATTTCCATAAACTGAATTGGAAATGGTTTCTTCTTATCATTTGTCTCAGTTCCTTTTACTAGTTTGTGTTTTAGAAAGGTAAATAATACAAATAAGTGAGACTATAATAATGATAACACCATAAAAGCCACTATTTATTCAATGTTTGCTGTTCACCAGGCTCTGAGCTAGACATTTGCTGCCATGGGCCATTTACTTTCTCAGCAGCACTGTGAAGTATCATTAGCCCAATTTGAAGTTGGAAGAATTAGCTCTCTTTCTGACTGTGGTACTTACAAGTGTACTCTAGTAGTTCAGCCTATCAACTTCCATTTGGGTTGTACTGCTTACTTTACAGAGCACAATCCCAAATACTATTTTATAAGATTCTCATCCCTTCCCTTTCAGGTAGTTGTAAGAGGCAAGAGAGCTACATTTTGAATCACAATAACTAGTTTTACCTATTTATTCATTTACTTATTCATTCATTCATTCTTCATATCAAATATTTTTCCCTTCCAGTTATACTGAGATATAACTGACATACAGCACTGTATAAGTTTAAGGTGTACAGCATAATGATCTGACTTACATACAATATGAAAGTATTATCACAAAAATTTTTCTTTAATTTTGTACTCTTAGGATTTACTCTCTTTACAATTTTCATATATAACATACTGAAGTGTTAATTATATTAATCATGTTATACATAACATCCCTAGTATTTACTTATCTTACGATGGGAAATTAGTACCTTTAGATGCCTTCGTCCAATTCCCTATTCTCCCAGCTTCCACCTCTGGTAAGCACAAATCCGATCTCTGTTTTCTATGAGTTACTTTGTTTATTTGTTTGTTTATCAAGTATAATTGACCTGTAACACAATGTTAGTTCCTGATGAACAACATAGTGATTCGGGATTTCTATGTATTATAAAAGGATCACTATGATAAGTCTAGTTATGATCTGTCACCATATAAAGATAGTACATAATTATTGATTATATTCTCCACACTGTACGTTTCATACCTGTGATTCATTTATTTTGTAACTGGAAATTTATACCTCTTAACCTTTCTCACCTAGTTTTCACATCCTGCCCCCCCTTTCCCTCTGGCAACTACCTGTTTGTTCTCTGTACCTATGATTCTATTTCTGTTTCATTATGTTGGTTCATTTGTTTCATTTTTTGGATTTAACATATAAGTGAAATCATATGGTATTTGTCTTTCTCTGTCTGACTTGTTTCACTTATCATAATACTCTCGAGGTCCATCCATGTTGACGCAAATGGCAAGATTTCATTCCCTGGTATGGCTGAGTAATATTCCATGGTTTTTATATACCACATGTTTTTTAATCCATTTATCTACTCGTGTGCACTTAGATTGCTTCCATATCTTGGCTATTGTAAGTAATGCTCAACATAGGGGTGCATATATCTTTTCTAATTAGTGTGTTTGTTTTCTTCCGACAAATACCCAGGAGTGGAATTGCTGGATCATATGGAAGCTCTATGTTTAAATTTTTGAGGAATCTCCATACTGTTTCCCACAGTCGCTGCACCAATTTAAATTCCCACCAAGAGTGTACTAGGGTTTCCTTTCCTCTACATCCTCACCAATATTTGTTATTTGTGGTCTTTTTGATGATAGCCATTCAGTCAGATGTGAGGTGACATCTCATTGTGGTTTTCATTTGCATTTCCCCAATGATCAGCGATGCTAAGCATCTTTTAATGTTCCTGTTGGCCATTCGTTTGTCTTCTTTCAAAAAATTTAGGCCCTCTGTCTATTCTTTAAATTGTTTTTTTTAATTTTGAGTTTTATGAGTTCTCTGTATATTTTGGATATTAACCCTGTATCAGATATATCATTTACAAATATTGTCTCCCATTCAGTAGGTGGCCTTTTCATTTTGTTTATAGTTTCCTTCGCTGTGCAAAAGCTTTTTAGGTTGAAGAAATCCCATTTGTTTATTTTTGCTGTTGTTGCCCTTGCCTGAGAAGACAGATCCAATAAAATATTGCTAAGCCTGATGTCACAGAGAGAACTGCCTATGTTTTCTTCTAGGAGTTTTATGCTTTCAAATCCTACACTTAAGTCTTTAATTCATTTTGAGTTTATTTTTGTATATGATGTGAGAAAGTAGTCCAGTTTGATTCTTTTGCATGTAGCTGTCTAGTTTCCCAACATCATTTATTGAAGAGACTGTCTTTTCCCCATTGTATAGTCTTGCATCCTTTGTCATAGATTAATGGACTCCATAAGTGTGGGTTCATTATTGGTCTCTCTGTTCTGTTGCATTGAGTTATGTGTCTGTTTTTGTGCCAGAACAATAATGTTTTGATTACTGTATCTTTGTAGTATAGTTTGAAATCAGGGAGCATGTTAACTTCAGCTTTGTTCATCCTTCTCAAGATTGTTTTGGCTACTCAGGGTTTATGCATTTACATACAGATATTAGAATTATGTGTTCTAGTTCTGTGAAAAATGCCATTGCTGGTTTTATAGTGATTACATAGAATCTGTAGATTACCTTGGGTAGTACGGTCATTTTAACAATATTAATTCTTCTAATCCACAAGCATGGAGTATCTTTACATTTGTTTGTATCATCTTCAGTTTCTTTCATTAGCATCTTATAGTTTTCTGAGTACAGGCATTTTACCTCCTTAGATTATTCCTAGGTATTTTATTTTTTTATGAGATTATAAATGGGATTATTTTATTAATTTCTCTTTCTGATAGTTTGTTGTCAGTGTGTACAAATGCCACAGATTTCTGTATATTAATTTTGTATCCTGCAACTTTACTGAATTCTTCAATGAGTTCTAATAGTTTTTTTGGTAGCATCTTTAGGATTTTGTATATGTGGTATCATGTCATCTGCAAACATTGACACTTTTACTTCTTCCTTTCCAATTAGGATTTTTTTTTTCCTTGTCTGATTGCTGTGGCCTGCAATGCCAATACTATGTTCATTAAAACTGGTAAGAGTGGGTATCCTTGTTTTGTTTCTGGTCATAGAGGAAATGCTTTCAGCTTTGCACCATTGACTATGATGTTAGCTGTGGGCTCATCATATTTGACCTTTATTACGTTGAGGCATGTTCCCTGTATATCAATTTTGTTAAGAATTTTTTTATCATAATGGATGTTGCATTTTGTCAAAAGCTCTTTCTGCATTTCTTGAGATGATCATATGATATTTTAGTCTTCAGTTTATTAAGTGGTGTATCACATTGATTTGTGGATATTGAACCATCCTTGCATCCCTGGGATAAATCCCAGTTGATTATGGTGTATGATCCTTTTAATGTACTGTTGAATTGGCTTTCCTAAAGTTTTGTTGAGGATTTTTTTAATGTATGTTCATCAGTGATATTGGCCTGTAATTTTCTGTTTTTGTGGTGTCTTTGTCTGATTTTGATATCAAGGTGATGCAGGCCTCACAGAATGAATTCAGAAGTGTATTGCCACTATAATTTTTTGAAATAGTTTGAGAGGAATAGGTGTTAGTCTTCTTTAAATGTTTGGTAGAATTCACCTGTGAAGCCATCTGGTTCTGTACTTTTGTGTGTTGGGAGTATTTCTTTTAATTACTCATTCAGTTTCATTACTGGTAATTGGTCTGTTTGTATTTTCTATTTCTTCTTGATTCAGTTTTGGAAGGTTGTACATTTATCTCTAGGAATTTCTCTTAGGTTGTCCATTTTATTGGTGTTTGATTGATCATAGTAATCACTTATGATCCTTGGTATTTCTGTGTTGTTGGTTGTAACTTCTTTTTTATTTCTGATTTTATTGATTTGGGCCCTCTCTCTTTTTTCTCGATGACTCTGGGTAAAGATTTATCAATTTTGTTTATGTTTTCAACTATCTCTTAATTTAATCTATCTTTTCTATTTTTTGTTTTTTAGTCTCTATTTCATTTATTTCTGCTCTGATCTTATGATTTCTTTTCTTGTAGTGACACTGGCTTTTGTTTGTTTTTCTAGTTACTTTATGTGTAAGGTTACGTTATTTGAGATTTTTCTTGTTTCCTGAGATAGGCTTGTATTGGTGTAACATTCACTTTTAGAATTGCTTTTGTTGCATTCCACAAATTTTGGATTGTTTTGTTTTCATTTTCATTTGTCTCCAAGTATTTTTGATTTCCTCTTTGATTTCTTCAGTGATCCTTTGGTTGTTTGGTAACACAGTGTTTATCCTCTACATGTTTATAGGATTTTTTGCAGTTTTTTTCTTGTAGTTGATTTCTAGTCATAGTGTTGTGGTTAGAAAAGATACTTGATATGATTTCTATCTCCTTAAATTTACTGACACTTGTTTTGCATCCTAGCTTGTGATCTATCCTGGAGAGTGTTATGTGCACTTGAAAAGAATGTATATTCTGCAGCTAGCTTTTGAATAGAATGTCTTATATATAAAAAGAGGCCCCTCTTTTGGTGGTGCCTACTATTATGGGCAAACTGGTGGGTAACCCCCCGTGGTTGGTTGCCAGGCCCTGCCTACTGCTGAAGCTACCACCTGCTGGTGGGCTGGTCTGCATTCCATTGCAGTTGGCTGTGGGGCCCAGGGAGTCCTGGAACTGGTTATTTCCCCATGGTAGTTTAGGCTGTGTCCTGGTCCTTACCCACTGGTGGGCTTGGCCAGGTCACTGGTTGGCTTCTTGTGAAGCCCAAAGGAAGGGTCCCAGAGCAGGTGTCAAGCTGCTGCTGGGTCAAGCTGGGGTCTAAGGACTGGTGTCAGCCTGCTGTTTGGTGGGGCTGGATCCTTGGTAAGCTGGCTGTGGGGCACAGTATGTCTCAAAGCTGGTTTCAGCACACTGCTGGGCAGTGTTGGAGCCCATTGTATCCTGGGGCTGTTGCCTGCCTGCTCCAGAGTAAGGCCAGTGCCTGGAGCTTTTGCCCACTTTCTGGTGAGCAGGGCTGAGCCCTGTGCTCTCTGTTAGATGACACTGGGTCCTGGAATGGCTGGGTAGTCCAGGGGGATCTATTGCTGCTGCTAACCTGATGGTGGATGGGGCTGTATCCCTCTGTGGCTGGCCTAGCATGTCCTAGGACTTTTTCCAACTAGCTGGTGGGTGGGGCCAGGTCTGACATTAATAAGCTACAAGGGGAACTCCAAAATGGTGCTCCTCAAAATGGCTGCCACCAGTGTCTATGTCCCTAGGGTGAGTTCCAGTTGTCTCCTGTCTCTCTGGGTGGGTCTCTAATACCAGCAGGTTGATTTGACCCAGGCCCCTTTCAAATTACTGCTTTTGTCCTGGTTCTCAGAGCAGGTGAGATTTTGTGTGCACCCTATAAGAATAGAGTGTCTATTTCCTACAGCCCTCTGGCCCTCCTGAAAGGAAGCCCTGGCTTTCAAAGCCAGATGTTCTGAGGCCTTGTCTTCCCAGGTCAGGACCCCCTGACTAGGAATCCCATATGGGGGTCAGTTTATCCCTTGCCCCTTAGGGATAAACTCTGCGATTGTAATTATTTTCCTGTTTGTGGATCATGTACCCAGGGGTGTGCACCTTGACTATACCATGTCTGTGCCCCTCCTACTTGTCTAGTTGTGGTTCCTTCCTTATACCTTTAGCTGTAGAAGATCTTTTCTGCTAGTCTTCAGGTGATTCTCATCATTGATCATCGCTCCGTAAATAGTTGTAATATTGGTTTGCACATGGGAGGAAGTGAGCTAAGGGTCGTCCTACTCCACCTCTTGGACACTCTTGTCTCAAGAACTAGTCTTAAGTCCTAGTTCTGTGGCCTAGTAAATTGTGATCTTGAGTAAATTACTTAATGTTGCTCAGTATCATTTTTCTCAGAAAAAATGGCAAGGATGATAATGTAGTTTATATTTATTGAGCACTAACTCTTTACTAGGTACTAGAGATATACAGATAAATAAGACACTGCCCACATCCTTGAGGAGATCTCAGTCAAGTGGGGAAATCAGACATGAAAAAAAAAGCTTTAATACAATGCAGAAAACACATAGCAGACAGTATATGGTATTGGGGAAGGATTTTTGAGGAGATGAAAGCTGAACTACAAGTTGCAGAACAAGTTAAAAGTTTAGCCAGTCAAAGAATATAGATAAAGTCACTTTGGATGGAGGAAACAGTATATGCAAAGTTGGAGTCATGAAAGAGCATGATACATGTGTGAAATAAGAGTACTTTTGCACTGATGGGACATAAACTAGATGACGGTGTCTGGAGGTGAACCTGGAGTGGGGGGCAGGGTGTTGTCCCCCAAGCTTTGACATCACCTCACCAAATCTGAAGGAGTTGAGAGTTTAAAGAAGGAGGGTGAGTACATGATACTGTTAATTACTCTCATCTTGAAAGGCTAACAGTGCTTGATATCCTAAGTGTTGGGGTTGGGAAGGCAGATTGAAAGGTGAATATAGAGTTTTGTTTCTATAGTGCAGGAACAGGTAAAAGGATAGACCTGCAAAGGGCTTGAGTGTGACAATGAGAGGGAAGTACTGGATGATCAGCTGTATGGACCAGTTTGGACGGTATAGTGCTTAGGCAGTATTTCTGAATTTGAGACAGCAAGGTGGGTAATTTTATTCCTATTTAATAGGTTGTGAAGTTTATATTCAGAGAGGAAGAATATTTACTCTGGGCCACATAGCTAGTAAATGGCATAACTGAGACAAGACCCAAGGTTTTAAACTTCTTAGTTTATTGCTATTTCTGCTATATCAACTTGGGTGACTTCGGGTAAGCCATTTTACCTCTCTGCAGTTCACTTCCTTCTGAATGTTGTTATGAAGAAAAGTGGTTTAAAAATACCTATCATAATATGTGGCACATAGTAGGTGATCCATAAACATTACTTCTCTTTCCTATACCCCACTGTCTCTGTTGAGATAATAGAAGGGAACTGAACTATGTTGGGATTTGGGGAATTTTAATCTGTGGACACAGTGGATTTCTATGGCCTTGTTACATGACCACAAGACAGATGGGCCACACTATCCTGCACATATGAAATACCAAATGTCACCTTGACTATTACACAAATATGCCTATTTTCCCTACTCCTGCCCTATCTTTGGAGATATTGCTTTTGTAATTCCCATCATCTTAAAGACTCTGGAAGTGGGGAACCAAAAATGTTTTCTTCCCCTCTTCTATCTGGCACTTTAATGCAAGGAAGATGCAGAAAGCCACTTACTCATTGCAAACTCCCTACCTAGAAGCCTCACGAAATTTTATTTTGTACACTTAATGGCATTTGGGCAGCCCATTTCTCCTGAATTCCCCTTTACATGTTGTATAATGAGTTTCCTATTTAATATATTGCTTGGAAAAGAGCAAGGGCTTATCCTGAGCATTTTCTCCTGAACTCAGCCATTGATTTTTGGAGCAGAGAGAAACCATCTGCCACCTTGCTGCAACTACCATTTGAGGGGACAAGGTTCTCAGTGAGGCTAAACATTGTTCCCGCTGCCCTGAGAGATGCCTTCCAAGTGACACTGAGAACGCTGCAGTAGGCAGAAGAAGCTTCTATGTATTTTTTTTCAAGCTGGCTATTAATCCTTTTCTTATATCAGGGACCCTTGGACTTAACCCTGAAGTACTGCGTGAGAAGGAAGACGGAGTCTATCGACAAGAGATTCTGTTTTGATATAGAAACTAATGAAAGGTAAGCTGTGCTGATATGAATTGACAATGTCCCCATGTGCCAGATGCTGAGCCTGGGTAGGTATTTTATTTTCCTCTGTCATCTCTCGTTGATTAAAAATGAGCAAAATTATTCATGACATCATTGTCTTGGCTCTTCTGGCTGCCCTTTCAGGGATCCCTGTTAGAGCTGGCCCAGAGCTAGTTCTCTCTATTCAAGGTTCAGTCAGCTTTGCCTCACTTGCTTTAGGCAGAAGTTACTCCTAGGATTTAATTTGCTATTATATATGCAAAAGGTCAACATTTGGTGATGCTACAAAAGGACAGGGTAACAAAACTCATTCTTTTTTATTTCCTAATATATAAGAACAAATGAATTGGAACACATATTTAAGGGGAGGTAGATTGGATGGAGGGTGGTAGTGGTATTGGGGAGTCTTTTTTCCCCATTTGGTACAAATACGTTACAGATTTTCCTACTTTGCAGATATTTATGTAAAGTGGAAATAGTTTGATTATCAACTTTCTGGTTTCAGCAAAAGCTTGCAAACTTTGGACTTCGTTGCATTTGTTTCTCTCCAGTGCCCTCTTTTTTGTTTTTTCAACCTGGGCAATTTTATCAGAGGGAAATTTAACTGTGAAATTTTAAAATGAGAATATTTGGAGTTACTTTGGAAAAAGGCATGTTATATAATTGGGAGGTTGATCCAAAATTCAGTGAGTAAATGTGTTTATTTTATTTCAGTCCATTATTTCCATGTATTAGGCACTAAGTAATACAGTAGAATTTAACAAAATGATCAGATTGCTAGAAAGGAACTTGAAGGTTGAATTACAATATCATATGAACAAAACTATTAGTGACTGGAGTCATATAGATCAGATTAAGAAAATGAGGCATTTTTTTGTCTGGGAATAAGTAACTATTAGTCCATTTCCCCATTTTAAATTTCTCTTTGTGGAAGGGTAAGCTGGGGCGAAGTTGAGAGAGTGGCATGGACATATATACACTACCAAATGTAAAATAGATAGCTAGTGGGAAGCAGCCATATAGCACAGGGAGATCAGCCCAGTGCTTTGTGACCACCTAGAGGGGTGGGATAGGGAGGGTGGGAGGGAGACGCAAGAGGGAGGGGATATGGGGATATATGTATACGTATATCTGATTCAGTTTGTTACACAGCAGAAACTAACACCAACATTGTAAAGCAACTATATCCAATAAAGATGTTAAAAAAAAATTCTGTTTGTGAATCTATATGCATTCTTTGTTAAGCATGGGTGGTCCTGGACTTCCCTGGTGGCACAGTGGTTAAGAATCTACCTGCCAATGCAGGGGACACAGGTTCAAGCCCCGGTCCAGGAAAAGCCCACATGCCGCAGAACAACTAAGCCCGTGTGCTACAACTCCTCAACAAGCGTACCACAGCTACTGAAGCCCGTGTTCCTAGAGCACCTGTTCCACAACAATAGAAGCCACCACAACGAGAAGCCCATGGACTGCAACAAAGCATAGCCCCCCCTCGCCGCAACTAGAGAAAGCCCACGCGCAGCAACAAAGACCCACCACGGCCAAAAAAAAAAAAAAAAGAATGGATGGTCTCAATCAAAGATGGCTGTAATTGTAAACATTGTTACTGATAACCATAAGGCTGTCACTCGTTTCCCCCACAGCTTCAGGCCCAGTAGGAAGGGGAAAGTGACTGTTGGCTGTCTTCTTTTCATGAACATTTAGTGTCTTTGGCTATGCAGCATCAATGTACATAAACGAAATAAAAATTTTCTGTGTCTAGTTCCATTCTGATTCACTTTTCAGCTTAAATTTGCCACCCACTTGCAAGTAATATTGCCAGAGACTCAAAGCATTTGCAAAGAGTTTGGCACTAAGGTTACAGACTAAGACCAACTCATCTTTATATATCTTGCATCTATTGCCGTGTATAGCTCATGTTAGATACTGAATTTGGTATTCATTTTTAAATGTGTTTTTCCCTAACCAAAAATGCTGAGGAATTCTGAGAATAG
Source organism: Neophocaena asiaeorientalis asiaeorientalis (assembly GCF_003031525.2). Taxonomy (NCBI): domain Eukaryota; kingdom Metazoa; phylum Chordata; class Mammalia; order Artiodactyla; family Phocoenidae; genus Neophocaena; species Neophocaena asiaeorientalis. The sequence goes on along the minus strand of NW_020172447.1, from coordinate 408,778 downwards.
AGCCCAGGAATTAAAGTTTCAATGTATCTATGATTTTACTTGCCACATCTAGGGCATTTTATTTTTATTTATTTATTTATTTTAAATTTTATTTTATTTTTTTTTCTTAACATCTTTATTGGAGTATAATTGCTTTACAATGGTGTCTTAGTTTCTGGTTTATAACAAAGTGATTCAGATACACATATACATATGTTCCCATATCTTTTCCCTCTTGCGTCTCCCTTCCTCCCACCCTCCCTATCCCACCCCTCTAGGTGGTCACAAACCACCGACTTGATCTCCCTGTGCTATGCGGCTGCTTCCCACTAGCTATCTATTTTATGTTTGGTAATGTATATATGTCCATGCCACTCTCTCACTTTGTGACAGCTTACCCTTCCCCCTCCCCATATCCTCAAGTCCATTCTATAGTAGGTCTGTGTCTTTATTCCCATCTTACCCCTAGGTTCTTCATGACCATTTTTTTCTTAGATTCCATATGTATGAGTTAGCATAAAGTATTTGTTTTTCTCTTTCTGACTTACTTCACTCTGTATGACAGACTCTAGGTCCATCCACCTCACTACAAATATCTCAATTTTGTTTCTTTTTATGGCTGAGTAATATTCCATTGTATGTATGTGCCACATCGTCTTTATACATTCATCCAGTGATGGACACTTAGGTTGCTTCCATGTCCTGGCTATAGTAAATAGACCTAGAATGAACATTTTGGTACATAAAGTTTTGAATTATGGTTTGCTCAGGGTATATGCCCAGTAATGGGATTGCTGGGTCTTATGCTAGTTCTATTTTTAGTTTTTTAAGGAACCTCCATACTGTTCTCCATAGTGGCTGTACCAATTCACATTCCCACCAGCAGTGCAAGAGTGGTCCCTTTTCTCCACACCCTCTCCAGCATTTATTGTTTCTAGATTTTTTAATGGTGGCCATCCTGACCGGTGTGAGATGATATCTCATTGTACTTTTGATTTGCATTTCTCTAATGATTAATGATGTTGAGCATTCTTTCATGTGTTTGTTGCCAATCTATATATCTTCTTTGGGGAAATGTCTATTTAGGTCTTCTGCCCATTTTTGGATTGGGTTGTTTCTATTTTTGTTATTGAGCTGCATGTGCTGCTTGTAAATGTTGGAGATTAATCCTTTGTCAGTTGCTTCATTTGCAAATGTTTTCTACCATTCTGAGGGCTGTCTTTTGGTCTGGTTTATGATTTCCTTTGCTGTGCAACAGCTTTTAAGTTTAATTAGGTCCCATTTGTTTATGTTTGTTTTTATTTCCATTTCTCTAGGAGGTGGGTCAAAAAGGATCTTGCTGTGATTTATGTCAGAGTGTTCTGCCTATGTTTTCCTCTAAGAGTTTGACAGTGCATGGCCTTACATTTAGGTCTTTAATCCATTTGAGTTTATTTTTGTGTATGGTGTTAAGGAGTGTTCTAATTTCATACTTTTACATGTACCTGTCCAGTTTTCCAGCACCACTTATTGGAGAGGCTGTCTTTTCTCCACTGTATATTCTTGCTTCCTTTATCAAACATGAGGTGACCATATGTGCGGGGTTTATCTCTGGGCTTTCTATCCTGTTCCATTGATCTATATTTCTGTTTTTGTGCCAGTACTATATTGTCTTGATTACTGTAGCTTTGTAGTGTAGTCTGAAGTCAGGGAGCCTGATTCCTCCATCTCAATTTTTCTTTCTCAAGATTGCTTTGGCTACTCGGGGTTATTTGTGTTTTCATACAAATTGTGAATTTCTTTGTTCCAGTTCTGTGAAAAATGCCAGTGGTAGTTTGATTGGGATTGCATTGAATGTGTAGAAGATTGCTTTGGGTAGTAGAGTCATTTTCACAATGTTGATTCTTTCAATACAAGAACATGGTATATCTCTCCATCTATTTGTATCATCTTTAATTTCTTTCATCAGCATCTTATAGTTTTCTGCATACAGGTCTTTTTTCTCCGTAGGTAGGTTTATTCCTAGATATTTTATTCTTTTTGTTGCAATGGTACATGGGAGTGTTTTCTTAATTTCACTTTCAGATTTTTCTTCATTAGTGTATAGGATTGCAGGAGATTTCTGTGCATTAATGTTGTATCCTGCTACTTTACCAGATTCATTGATTAGCTCTAGTAGTTTTCTGGTAGCATCTTTAGGATTCTCTATGTATAGTATCATGTCATCTGTAATCAGTGACAAGTTTACTTCTTCTTTTCCCATTTGGATTCCTTTTATTTCTTTTTCTTCTCTGATTGCTGTGGCTAAAACTTCCAAAACTACGTTGAATAATAGTGGTGAGAGTGGGCAACCTTGTCTTGTTCCTGATCTTAGTGGAAATGGTTTCAGTTTTTCACCATTGAGGACGATGTTGCCTGTGGGTTTGTCATATATGGCCTTTATTTTGTTGATGAATGTTCCTTCTATGCCTACTTTCTGCAGTGTTTTTTTATCATAAATGGGTGTTGAATTTTGTCGAAGCTTTTTCTGCATCTATTGAGATGATCATATGGTTTTTCTCCTTTAGTTTGTTAATATGGTGTATCACGTTGATTGATTTGTGTATATTGAAGAATCCTTGCATTCCTGGAATAAACCCCACTTGATCATGGTTTCTGATCCTTTTAATGGATCAGTCCAAGAAGAAGATATAACCATTGTAAATATTTATGAACCCAACATAGGAGCACCTCAGTACATAAGGCAAATACTAACTGACATAAAAGGGGAAATTGACAGTAACACAATCATAGTAGGGGACTTTAACACCCCACTTTCACTAATGGACAGATCATCCAAAATGAAAATACATAAGGAAACACAGCTTTAAATGATACATTAAACAAGATGGACTTAATTGATATTTATAGGACATTCCATCCAAAAACAACAGAATACACATTTTTCTCAAGTGCTCATGGAACGTTCTCCAGGAGAGATCATATCTTGGGTCACAAATCAAGCCTTGGTAAATTTAGGAAAATTGAAGTACTATCAAGTATCTTTTCCGACCACAACGCTATCAGACTAGATATCAATTACAGGAAAAGATCTGTAAAAAATACAAACACATGGAGGCTAAAGAATACACTACTTAATAATGAAGTGATCACTGAAGAAATCAAAGAGGAAATCGCAAAATACCTAGAAACAAATGACAATGGAGACACGACGACCCCAAACCTATGGGATGCAGCAAAAGCAGTTCTAAGAGGGAAGTTTATAGCAATACATCCTACCTTAAGAAACCGGGAACATCTCAAATAAACAACCTAACCTTGCATCTAAAGCAATTAGAGAAAGAAGAACAAAAAAACCCCCAAAGTTAGCAGAAGGAAAGAAATCATAAAGATCAGATCAGAAATAAATGAAAAAGAAATGAAGGAAACAGTAGCAAAGATCAATAAAACTAAAAGCTGGTTTTCTGAGAAGACAAACAAAATTGATAAAGCATTAGCCAGACTCATCAAGAAGAAAAAGGAGAAGACTGAAATCAGTAGAATTAGAAATGAAAAAGGAGAAGTAACAACTGACACTGCAGAAATAGAAGGGATCATGAGAGATTACTACATGCAACTCTATGCCAATAAAACGGACAACCTGGAAGAAATGGACAAATTCTTAGAAATGCACAACCTGCCGTGACTGAACCAGGAAGAAAGAGAAAATATGAACAGACCAATCACAAGTACTGAAATTGAAACTGTGATTAAAAATCTCCCAACAAACAAAAGCCCAGGACCAGATGGCTTCACAGGCGAATTCTATTAAACATTTAGAGAAGAGCTAACACCTATCCTTCTCAAACTCTTCCAAAATATAGCAGAGGTAGGAACACTCCCAAACTCATTCTACGAGGCCACCATCACCCTGATACCAAAACCAAAGATGTCACAAAGAAAGAAAACGACAGGCCAATATCCCTGATGAACATAATTACAAAATATTGGGCACTTTAAAAAACATTCCCTCGTTTAACAGGAAGAGATTAAGACTTGTATATATTTAACTGCCTTGCCTAATCAAAGTTACATAGTAGGAAGGCTGTGCTCAATCCCTGGTCTGTAGATCTCCACACCCCATGTTCTTTTTAATTTTATTCTGTTGTCTATTATAAGGAGAATAAATATGTTCTGAAATAGAGGGTCAAATATAATAATTTACCGATGCTGAGGTTCCTCTGTGTATGTGGAGTTTTCTGAGTCATGTGACCTCCGCATTTGCTTTCCTTGCTTGTCAATCAGATATAAGGGGCAGAGGCAGGCCTCCCAGTAGACATCAGGCACCTTTACTCATGTTCTCTGTGGGATAGAACAAAGGACTCTTTGAGTCCCTTTTTCTATTTCCAGAATAGAGGATAACTTTTTTATTAGTGTTCCTACCAATATTTGAAGCCATAGGCTCATAGGCCATCAGAACTTGAAGGGCAATAATAATAGTAATAATGACAACAGTGACGATGATGATGACAACAACAACTGCTAACATTCTCTGAGTACCTCTATGTGCCAGGCACCATTCTCAGCCTTTTAAGTGTATATTTTCCTTTAGTCTTCATCAGTCACATGAAGTAGGGGGTGTTACTATCCCAATTTCACAAAGACAAGGAGACAGAAAGAAGTTAAGCACTTAGGTTATACAGTTATTTAATATTAGAGCTAGGATCCAAATCCAGGAATACTGGTTTCCAAGTCATACTCTTAACCACTGGACTCTACTGCAAATATGCTGTATATGCCTTTTTGTTTTAGATGCGTGACTCAGACCTCAGGGTGGGCAAAGGATTTGTCTAAAGTCATAATGGAAAAGCCTGGACTAGAAGTCTGTACTGTCTACTTTGTCATCTTGTTCTTAGCAGTATTTTTCTTTGAATTTGACTTTCGGTAGTGCCCAAGAATCTCCAAATGCTTATTGAATAGTCACTTATTTATTCTTTCAGTTTCTCCGTATGGTCAAGAGAGGACACATACCAGCTTATTGGTTTCCCATGTAGGGAAACTGAGTCTAGAATGGGCTTAACATCCTATCTAGTCTACAGCATGTGCTTTTATGTTTGTTGCCCATTTGCTTGCTCTCCTTCCTTCTGGCTTCAGGATTCAGCTGTGTAGCTGTTTTTACAAAGATTTCTGGACTTTCTAGCCCCATAAGGTATATCCAAATGGTTGGATGTTTCTTAGAAAATGGTAAACTTGAAAGAATCCAGTGCCCAAAGCCTTAAGAATTTAGTCTTATTTGAATATTATAATTTGAATCTGTGAGGAAAAAATTGGCATGGGTCGATAGGTGGTCACAATGCTTATAAGCTCCTGAGGACACCTAGAATTCAGAATTCCTTTTCATTAACTGATGACGATGTTAGCTAATATCCCTAGTTCAGTAGCAAATCCTGTAAAGTGTAATTGTGCCCAAACAGCTAAAGAGCAGAAAAAAGAACGATTCATTCTAGTTAATGAATTGCTTTTTCTTTTTTTTTCTTTCCTTTTTTAAGGAGTACTTTAATGGAATAAGAGACAGAAGGACAGGTAGAACAGGAGTCTCGATATCAGAACTGTAAAGGACCTCACAGCTTGTCTGCTCCAACATTTTTATGGATAAAGAAACTGAGGCACAGTGACTTTTCCACTGAACTCTCTTGTAATTGCTCTTATCATTTCATGACTCTGAGAGAGGTCTCATCTTAACATAGAAGGGGTGAGAGTAACAAGCATCTCATAATGGCACAACTACACAGAGAATGGAAGAGACCTTATACCTGCAATAATATGGTCAATCCCCAAATTCCAGTTTGGCTTTGAAGGTCTAAAAAGAACATAGTATACCAAATTGGGGTATCTCTGTGTATGTAGTTATAGTTACTGCAAGTAAATAAAATAAAATTGGATTTGAAGTCATCTGCCATGCAGAAGAGGCCTTATAGTGTATTAGTTAAGAAAGAACATGGCTGCTGGACCAAAATTCCTAAATTCAAATCCTGGCTCTATATTTACCCACTGTGTGAACTTAGGTAACCTCTCTGTGCCTCAGTTTCCCCTTCTATAAAATAGGGATTACTATAGTTCCTGCTTTATAACCTTCCTGTGTAGATTAAATGAATTAATACCTATAAAGTACTTAGAAAAGAACCTGGCATCTGGTGAGCATTCAATAACTATTAGTTGTCATTGTTATTCATAAGATTGCTTAAGTCAGCCAAAAGGCCTCCTCCATGTGGCTGAGCCATTGTGCATGTTGTTGACTTATTTCCAACTGAAATGCTCCTTGGACATCCTAGGTGGTAGAAGTAGCAAGCCGTTTTCCTGATAGATGAACGTGCCCATAATGAACATGCTCAGAAACCCTAGAGCCCAGACCAAATGGCTGGCTTCCAAGAGAGAGAGGCAGGGCAAGCCTCAGTTTGGCTCAAGCACAGTGAGGCCAGTTTAAGTGTGTATTATGTTGAGGTGTCAGTATCTGCCTTCCTATTTCCTTGTCCAACTCTGGCATGAGGCCACCAAGATACCACCTCCACCAGTGTCTCCAAAGTTACTGTTCTCTAAGTTCCATTGTTTTTCTGAGTAAAAAAGATTATGAGAAGTTGGAAATCTATATGCCTGTGCCTGCTCAGTCTGATATCTCCCAGGGCTGAGGAGGACCCTAGATCACAAGACTCCATTCTCTCAGGTGACTTTTCTGCTCTCAACTTGTCATTTTTTTCCTTAGGCCAGGAACCATCACTCTGCAAGCCCTTTCAGAAGCTAACAGAAGACTATGGATGGAGGCCATGGATGGGAAAGAACCTGTAAGTTATCCTGGGGAAACATCAGCAGCATAATCCAGTATATGAGTCGCTCTAGTGGTAGCAGTGGGTCCAGGATAATTAAATGGTGATAGATCTTTGATACTCAAAATTTTAGAGGTAGAAGGAGTTGTTGAGTTGACATTTCTTGTTTAACAAGTTAGGCAACTTGAGTTCCAGAGAGGGTGAAAGACTTCTCTAGGATCACTCTCAGAAAGGCATCACAATGGGCCTAGAATCCAGGTCTCTCAGCTTCCTGCTCTGGTCTTAGATTATGCAGCCATGCCCACAAAATCTTCTTAAGAAAGAAAATTAAGCCTTTTTGCAGTTTATAATATTAACGTGTTCATATATAAGGATGGAAAATAATTTCCATGGTTGTGAACAAGCATTTATTAAGATTTTATTCAAAATGGTTTTGCTGCCCCTCCCTTACATCCCCAAGTCAGCTTGTTCTCTTTAAGGGCAGGAGATGGCATTGCCATCCTATATCTCAGGATGCACCACTCCATTTAGAATACTGTTACATATGATGACAAGTAATACTTTTAAAGGCTAGTGATTATCATATAAAGATCAATATGAACAGTCAGAGGTCACTGAAAAGAATTTTCTCTCTTCAGTATCTTCTGCGTAGGTTTCTTCTCATGGCATATGAAATAATATCAGCTTCCTAGTGTTGGAATCCCAAAAGTTTAGATTTGGATCTGTTTCTGCCATTCAATGATTGTGTGACCTTGAGATAGTTATTTACTCTCTGAGACTGTTCTCTTAAGTAAAATGGCTTTAATAATTTCTGTTCTACCTACCTCACAGAGTTGATTTGAAAAATCAATTGAAAGCCAGTTTGTCAACCATAATGTACTGTATTAGTTTGAGGTCTTCTGACTGGTCTGAAGTTTGGGTACAAACCTACTGAAATTCAACAGTGTTTGGATACAGTCCAGTCTTCTTGCTTTATGCAAGGCAAAAACTTGCTAAGAGGGGAAATATATTACAGGGCTTTCTTTCTGTGTGTTTTCAGTGCCTTGGAGACTAAAGAGGAGTGCCCAGATGCCAGATTGCATTAATAGCAACCAAGATGGTAGCAGGAGAGAAGTGGTGTTGTGAGGACTGTCATCCAGAAAATAGGCCAGGGCCTTTCTCCCCTTCCTCCCCTCCCAGAAACCTGGAGCTTAACTATTACATGCCTGTGATATTTCTTTAGGAGGTTAGTAGGAAGCTCCACAAGGCATTTTATTCTTTTTTTGTTTTTGTTCATATTTCTTTCTTCTTACTTTTTAAAATTGAAGTATAGTTAATTTACAATATTGTAAGGCATTTTACTTTTAATTCCCTTTCCTGAAATTGCTCTCCCTTTAGGGTTTTAAAAATCAAAGGATACAGATGGCTTTTTGTGGAGAATGATGTTAGAACATGGGCCCACTGCATGTGGATCCTTACCAACTTGATTATGAGAGACGTTTCACAAATATCTTTTTTATAGCAGTGGTGAAAAGGGGCTGGCCAAGCACAGAAACCTCTCTCACTGAAATATCCATTGGCATACACACATAGGGAGAAAATTTTCTTTTAAAAGGAGAGCTTGTTAAAGCAAACTATACAGATGGCATATAGAGGACTTATTTCCTGCAGCCTCACATTACTAATGTTGTCACTGCTTTATTAACCCCCCCAATTCACTGTTCTTATACATAGTATGCTTGCCTTTGCTTAAAGTGTCAAAGAAGATCAGGACTTGAAGGAACATCTACTCCAACCCTGATGGTTTTAGAGATATGAATTTTGAAGTCGAGAGAATGAAAAGGATGCCTAAGTTTCATAATGAGGTAGAGGTAGAGCCAAGATTAGACTTCAAGAGTCAAGGATCTCTTCTTTGGTCTCTCACATAGCTATCACAATGCATACTTCAAGATGGCTCAGAGAAATCTTGGTGAATGCATGGATCTCTTTCAGATGGGCACTTGCCTTTCTACAGGGAAACACCCATTAATGTCTCTGGGTGGCAAGGTTGGTATTAGGAATATTTAAATTTTACCATCAATGCCAGTTACCCAGGTATCCATGAGAAAATCACTTTCTTTCTCTCATGCTCTCTTGCTCCATCAGAAAAATTCTCTAAGCTTTACATAAGTAAATGTCTAAAATGAGTAGGCTAAAGCTGCAGTGAACTGTATGAAATCCAGTCTAATCTTCAGGGATTGTTAATCCAGCTGTTCCTAGGGCCCTAGGCAAAGATGATTCTGTTTAGCCCACTTTCTTTCTTGTTAAAGCCTTAAAGTCACTAATGGTTTTGATGGCTTATTTGGGGAAAGATATTTAGTATTTGCTGTACTTACCTATAGTGATTCACAATAACCATTGCTCTTTCTCTCTCTTTTTTTGTAGATCTATCACAGCCCTATAACGAAACAGGAAGAAAGTGAGTCAAATTTCTGATCTACTGATATTATGAACTGTTAGCTGTCCTAATCACAGTAAATGTTATCATCAATGATATGTAATATTGATGCAAGTGTATTTGTGGATACCTCTGTATGGAATGAAATTCAGGCCTATTTTTTTTAAAGGTGTTTATTGATTGAATTAAGGAAGTCACTTTATCTTAGCTTATGGGTGGGATAGTAGTAGTAATATAAAGAAACACATTATATCCTTCTTTTTCTAGACACATGATAGAAATTGTGTGCATTTCCAGCCTCACATTTCACATTTGATGTAGCTCATGCCTAAAGCAGACATAATGCAGAGGGTCAAGTAAAAGAATTTTGTGTTATAAGAGTAAAATCTCTAACCACCCTCTCCCCTGAATGAGGAATCTTTCCACCTAAGGCTGATTGAAGAAGAGCAACCAAACCCCTAGTTCTCTCACTGCAGTCTCTTAGCAAGATCATTGAATGCTTGGTAGGTGAGGCTTATTACGGCAGAATCTAACTCTGCTTTTTTTGCTTGAAACAGTGGAGCTGAACGAAGTGGGGTTCAAGTTTGTTAGGAAGTGCATCAATGTCATTGAAACCAAAGGTAAGATATGAACCATAGCCTTAGCAGTGTTTGAATCTGGTCATTCTTTTTTTTTTAAACATAGTTTTATTATTTATTTATTTAAGTTTTATTGACGTACAGTTGATGTACAATATTATATGTTACAGGTATACAACATAGTGATTCACAATTTTTAAAGGTTATACTCCATTTATAGCTATTATAAAATATTGGCTATATTCCCTGTGTTGTACAACATATTCTTATAGCTTATTTATTTTATACATAATAGTTTGTACCTCTTAATTCCCATCCCTATTTTGCCCCTCCCGTCCCCCCAACCCCACTGGTAACCACTAGTTTGTTCTCTATATCTGTGAGTCTGTTTCTTTTTTGTTGTTCACTAGTTTTATTTTATCTTTTAGATTCTACCTGTAAGTGATATTATACAGTATTTGTCTTTGTCTGATTTATTTCACTTAGCATAATACCCTCCAGGTCCATCCACGTTGCTGCAAATGGCAAAATCTGATCATTCTGAATTTTTCCTGGGCAATTTTTCTAAAGGAACAATGATATCATCTATTAGTCAGGACCCGTTTTAGGAAAGGATACTGTTTATAAACCTTGAGTACTAGACACAGTGTTTAAAATTTCCTCAAATTTCAAATCAGTGGTATTTAACCATGTTTGGATAATTTGTGGTTTCCTGCCTTTAAAGATAAAGAGCTTCAAATGGCTTATAAAATATTCTCAAATACTATCTGGCACTCTTCTAATAGTGTTATGATAGTTCCATCCTAAATAAACAAGAGTTCAATTTCTGCCACAACACATATTGATTTAAAATTTTGGGGGGGGGCAAAGTTAAATTCAGGCAAATGTGGCATCAGCATTCTTCCAGGTTGACGATACTCTCTTGTTTCTCTCTGAGAATATTTTGAATGTAGGCAAGTGTAGTTTATGAGCCAGGCCTCTTTTTAAGTTGCTTCAATGTTTCTCCATGCAAAAAATGGCTGTTTGCTTCATATCTGCCACACTCTAGGCCTCTCTTACTTCATTACCACTGCTCAGGGGCAATTTGAAGGTTCATATTTCCTCCTTTATCAACTAAACCCTAGTTCCTTGACAAGATGGTAACACCATTCTCAGCCATCTGCTGCTACTCACCTGAGCATTTTCTTCTATTTACTATAGAGTGTGTTCTTTTCTGTTCAGGTTAATAAGGGCTTGGTACAATCCAAATGAAAGTATGAAAAGAATAATTTGCAGAGATGTTTCAGGACTGTTCCCCTATTGCAGGGGAGGGCTGGAGAGATTGGAGAGAGTAGGGAGACCCTTTCCTGTTTGAACTGACTCCATTGTGTAAGTACCTACTTTCTCTACCCTGAGGGAGATGAAAGCTCTAGTTATATAAACAAAACTGACTTGGTTTTCTTTCCCTAGGGATCAAGACAGAGGGATTGTACCGTACAGTGGGCAGCAATATTCAGGTTCAGAAGTTGCTGAATGCCTTTTTTGGTAACAATTTTTATTTCATAATTCTTTTTGGGAGTTGTCTGTGTGTTAGGAAGAAATGTGGCTATAAGAGAAAGGAGACATTGCTAAAGAAGGTTGTAGAATATATTTTTTAAAGTATTTTCAAACATACAAAAATGAACATTTATTTGCCTATCCTGAGTCAGAGACCATCTTGCCTTGAAACATCTTATTCACTCCTCAAACCCTTTGCAATCTGGATTCTACCCTAACCTCTCCATTGGAACTACTCTGGCCAGGCTTAGAAGGCACCTTCTTGTGAAATCCAGTGGACTCTTTTCAGTCTCTATTTTGCTTGATATCCTTGTTGACCACTCTCTCTTTTTCTAAACTTTCTCCCTACATGACTTCTGTGACTCAATGGTCTCTTGATTCTTCTAACATCTTGTATTATTCCTTTCAAGTGACTCTTGTCAGGTCCTTTTTCTTTTTCTTACCTTTTAAATCTTGTCTGAGTATTTCCCAGCATGCTATCTTTGCCCCGCTTCATTTCTTCCTCTACATGTTTTCTTAATGATTGATCTTTATCCTGGCTATGGATCACATTTTTCTTTTATACATATGTCTAGTAATTTTTGTTGGACACTGGACATCGTGACTTGAGTGTTTCAATTTCGTTGACTTCTTTTTAAGAGTGTTGAATTTTGTATTGCAGGCAGTTATTTGTGGAGCAGCTTTATCCATTTGAGGATTATTTTTAAGCTTGTTAGGATAGATATAAAGTATCCTTTCCTAGCTAGTTTAGCCTTACATCTAAGGTCTGACTTCTTTTGTCTCTTCATTCTTAGTTATTGGAACTTAAACATTTGCCAGCTTTGTGTGAGTTCTGGGTATTCTTCAGCTTAAAGCTTCTTGGTATTTCTTTGCCTAGACTAATGGATTTCCATCCTAGGCACTAGGATTTATATTCAATAACAGACTCAAGGGGACCCATAGCTAAGGGTTTTTCAGTTCTTTTTTTACATAGCTCCCTCCTCTCTGGTACTCTGCCCTGCAAATTCTAGTTTCCTCAGCCTCTCTGAACTCTGAACTTTGATCTTTGTCTCTTCAACTGAGCAAGACTTGCATGCTCAGCTTGAGCTCTCACTCCCCATGCTACCATCCAGAAAGTGTTTTCAGGCAGCAAGCTATGGCGATAGTAGGGCTTATTCTTGTTTTTTTCCCCTCTTTCAGAGTCATAGTCTTATACTGTATGTTGTTCAATGATTACAAACAGCTATTTCATATATTTTGTCCTGTGTTCTAATTGTTATAACAGGAGGGAAGTCTGGTCCCAGTTACTCCAACATGGCCAGGAGTGGAAGTTCCTCTTTGTGGTTTTTACTAGCACCTCTTTGCTTTCAGCACTCAAAAATCACTAGTCCAGACATCATCTCATGAGTTCTAAAATCATGGATTCAGTTTCCCACTGGACCTGTGCTTCTCAAACATACTTAGGTCATGGCACACATTGGAATGATCATATCTGTGTAGCACACTCTGATAAGTGGACAAAACTGATCATGGCTGAGGCAGTAAGCTCCAAAGGCTGAGGAAGTCAGTATTGGAATTTTTGCACAAGATCTCTGTACATAGATGTTCCACAGGTACCTACGTTTTACATGTCCACAACTAAACTCATTGTTTATCTCTTCCTGAAAACCTGTTCTTCTTCCTTTTGTGAATGATGGTGAACTATCTGGTAAGCTCAGTTCTCATAAAGTGTCAGAGAACAAATTGAGTGTGGAAAGCTGCAGTTTGGATAAAGCATATATTTTTGGTCTTTTCTGTGGTGCATACCTTACCTTCCGCAAACCTGCAGGCCTGACATCCTAATCTATTAACACTTGAGGGTGCTGCAGCATCCAGTAAGAACAGTTATGGAGATTTTGCATTGTGGATTACATCATTGGTACCTCAATATCTGTTTCTATTTATCATTTTACACTGTTGGCTTTTAAAAGTTTAAGCTGTGTTATTCCTGGCCAATTTACATTGCATTTTATAAGCTAAAGGACACTTTTCATATATAAAACAGTTAACAGCATGGCCCAGGATATTTAGTCTCTAAAAAATTATTGAACTATTTAGAATTCTGTTTCCAGTATCACTACATTCTTCTACCTGATGTATAATAAGCTAAAAGAACCGCCATGCTGGGCATTCTACTGAGTCTGTTACAGGCTTCAGTAGGACTGAAATGGTTCATTCAAATCACACATGCCAGTACAATTCAGTTAAAGTATCATGGAAAGTGGCTGGGCTGGTGTAGTGCATGTGTTCAACATCAGTCTCCAAATATCAGTACTCATAAGAATATCTGAAAAATAGACAATAGTCTATTACATTCAGAATATTTATATTCTGAATAAAAATATTTATAAGTATTTTATAAAAACAGTGTTAATTTACTTATGTATGCATAAAACTGGTAAACCCTGATCCCTGTCCCAGATCTAATAAATTCTAAATCTGGTGATGATCCTCATTCATTTATTTATTCATTAGCAAATATTTGAGTATCTACAAAGGGCCAGACATTACGCTCAGGGCTATAGATTAAACACTGAACACACCACTTGTATTTCCTACCTTTGTGGGACTTACATTCTATGGAGAAGACTGTCTGTCAGCTAGCGTATAATCTTTAAATATGTAAAGAGACCTCCCTTCTAAGCTTCTTTCGTGTTATGTCTTCTGGAGATTCTCACTGAGATACTCAAAATTGCCCTGCTTCTTTTGACCTATCCTGATCTTTTCCCATACCACTACGAATTGGCTGCCTTGGCTTCATGTAGGCTCACCATGATTTATCCAGGAGAAAGAGCATTCATTTCCTTTTGCCAGCATGATATCTTTTCCTTACTTCTTTCCTTAGGTCTCATGCTCTTTGCTAGTCAAAAAGACACTTCCAGCCACTTTTTTAACCCAAACAATCTGCAGACTGCAGACTACTTTCTCTATGGCATCTCCTATAACACTTGACTGTGGACTTTCTTCTGTTGTTTACTAGAGCCTTCCATACTTCCCCTACCTGAAAATCTGTCTTTTTGACAAATATAATATAACACTAAGTCAAAGGGGATATATCCACAATTAATAATTATTTTTCAATCAGTCTGTTGGTTGGTTAGTCACAGTTCTCCCCTACCCTCGATTGTTGCATGATGCCCTATGTTAATAGATCCTACCAACTGTGAGGAATAGTCTTCACTTGTGCTGGATCCATCCAAAACTACCTTGGTCACAGAGAAACTAATTTGATTACCTCAGAGGCAGTTTGGTACCACATCTAAGAGTTCTGCTTCTTCACCCTTTACCAAGTCATAGGCATTTCATTAATGATAATGCCTACTGTTATCATTGTAATCTTGATAATCATAATTATGCTCATGATAATGCCAGTGTACCTAGCACATTGTGGTAACTCAGTAACTGTTCCTTCAATGGAACTCTGAGATCATGTTGTGCTTCAGAGACTAAGTGTTTTACAATGACTGGAGCAGAGGGGTGAGATGGGGCGTGGAGAGCAAAGAGACTGGATATATTAACAGAAGTCCTTGATGAAGTTGAACCTGGCTAGGAAACCATACACAGAAAAGCATTGTTCCTACAATACTATTACCATGACAGAGGCCTACTGAGCCAAACAGAGGAGAAATTGGCATGGTGAGTGAAGTAACTAATCACTAAGATGTTATTTGGTTATTTAAATTTCTCCTTTCACATTCATGCTATTAGAAGAAAATACATTTTATTTTCAGAAACCAGTGGAATATCACCTAATATAATCATATGTAGAGAGTTAAATAGAGTAGAAGCGTGCACACATGGATGATAGTAGACATTTTTTATTGCCATACTTAATGCAAAGTATTCAGTACCTGAAAACTTAACTTTAGTATTAAACTCACATATATTTAGACAAAAAGATAATAAGTCTATATTAAACAGAAGCAACTTCAAATTATATGAGCTCTTTGGCTGAAGGAGAAAGAAGTTCATTAGAAAATAAAACAAAAGCATGTTACACTCCACTTCAGTAGTCCCAGAACTTGAACTCTATGCATTAATCTTTAAAGCAATTCTATATGTTAATAATTTTTATTATACTCTAGAGTAGTGGGGATCTTTAACTTTCAATACATATCAAAATGCTTTTATTCCTAAGTCCAGATCTGTGTGTGTACATATATTTTAAAAATTCATGTAGGTTCTATACATTAATCATGACTATACTTACTAACCTAGATACTTTGATTATTCTCAGATTATGCTTGCTTTGAACCAGTACTGCTGGAGGCCAAAAGAATTTACCATCTATATGTAATGTTGTCCTTTAAAAATTATTTCTTATTTTTCTTTAGTTTTGAAGCTGACTTCAAAAACTTTTAGAAATAAAGTTTGTAGACTGAATATTTTTTCTATTGTTTTCTCAAGATCTGAATATCTGAGGTCAAATTCATCTTTAGATCCCAATGAACATATTGCCCTTTCTTAGCATTACTGTCAATATATGAAAGGTGGGATAAGAATTTTTGTTTCAGGGGTATTTTAATGTACAGAAAATAAATTAAAGCTGACATATGAATCTGGCAACCCCCTCACCCAACTTGCTCCATGCTGCTGGGTTTCTGATATATGGACAGTCTTTCAGTTATCTCACCATGAGTAAGGAACCAGGGAATGGTTCACATTAGTGTCCTATTGCTGCTGTAACAAATTGCCAGAAACATAGTGGCTTAAAACAACACAAATTTGTTCTCTTACAGTTTAAGAGGTCAGAGGTCCAAAATCATTCTTATGGAGCTAAAACAAGATATTGGCAGGGTTGGATTCCGTCTGGAGGCTCTGGAAGATAATCTGTTTCCTTGCCTTTTCCAGCTTCTAGAGGATGCACATTTTCCTTGTCTCCTATGTGCTAAGCATTGTATTAGGTGGTCAGTACACAGCAGAGAACAAGGCAGACAAAAATTCCTTTCCTCGCAGAGCTTAGAGCCTTGCAGCAGCTTTAGTTCATGGACATAGTCATACATTTTCCTCTCAGAGTAACCTCTGGAATATCCCAGATACAGGGTCCTGTTGATGTCTGCTGGCAGCACAAGGACATAAAACAGTATGAAAGAGAAATCACAGTATTCCTTTTGGAATAAAATAGCCTGTTTCTTGAACCAAGATCTTTCATATATTTCTATGATGCATGTAAGGAAAATATATTAACTTAGGGATAATGTAAAACTATTCCTTTTCCTGATGTGGAGTATATACCTCATTTCCTCTGTCTAAACTCCATTTTTTTTTCATTTTCTTACAGGTCTTATTGTCTTTTGCCTCCTTCTGTCTTGACTTATCGACACTTTTCTCTTCCCCTGCATCAGCAGGCAGACTCTCAACCACTGTACCACCAGGGAAACCCTCCTTTTCTTTAGACCAGTCTTACAATTCTCTCCATCTCATTCATTGATTCACCCAGTGTTTATTGAGTGCCTAGTTTGTGATAGACACTGGAGTTTATGGCTACTGTTTATCTCTCTTTATTTGTTCTTTTATCCCATTCTTCCCATATCCCTTGCATTCTATTCTTTTCTTTTTTAAGCAATGCTTTTATTTTTTTAAATTTTTATTTTATTTTTTATACAGCACATTCTTATTAGTTATCTATTTTATACATATTAGTGTATATATGTCAATCCCAATCTCCCAATTCATCCCACCACCACCACACCCTTGCTGCTTTCCTCCTTTGGTGTCCATATGTTTGTTCTCTACATCTGTCTCTCTATTTCTGCCCTGCAGACTGGTTCATCTGTACTATTTTTCTAGGTTCCACATATATGTGTTAATATACGATATTTGTTTTTCTCTTTCTGACTTACTTCAATCTGTATGCCACACTCTAGATCAATCCACATCTCTGCAAATGACCCAATTTCATTCCTTTTTATGGCTGAGTAATATTCCACTGTATATATGGACGACATCTTCTTTATCCATTCGTCTGTTGATGGGCATTTAGGTTGCTTCCATGACCTGGCTATTGTAAATAGTGCTGCAATGAACATTGGGGTGCATGTGTCTTTTTGAATTATGTTTTTCTCTGGGTATATGCCCAGTAGTGGGATTGCTGGGTCATATGGTAGTTCTATTTTTAGTTTTTTAAGGAAGCTCCATACTGTTCTCCATAGTGGCTGTATCAGTTTACATTCCCACCAACAGTGCAAGAGGGTTCACTTTTCTCCCTTGCTTTCTATTCTAATGTACTATGACTATTGATTCGCTTCCATAAAATCTCTCCCATTAGCTCATATTGGAAACGCTTCCAGACACAAGTAGCAAAATAATAAGAAATGAAAGATTAGTCTTCCCTAGATCAAACCTAGTTATCATCTGGGAAAATTGCATTTACTGAATGCTCAGGTAGACAGTACATGCCCTAGCATTTTTCTATGTTTCTTCACCAGATGCCTGAATCTCTAGGAATCTAGTATGCAGCACAGTGGCTTACACAGGAAATATTTGTGGAATGAATGAGTGCTGTAGTGAATTAACTAATGATATCCCAAACTAATAACATAATGTAGACAACAGCAAAATCCAGCTATAATTCCATATTTGTATATTCCCCACGTATCCCTAATAATGGTACAAGAAATTGATTGCCAGTTACTTTGAGCAAAGTTCCACATGCTTTTTCAATTAAAAACAAAGCAAAAATTAGAAACCAACACATTTGTAGAATAAGAATCCTCAGCGAGTCCCACTATCATGTGAATACATGTTCTAAATTGATTTCATGAGTTGATCAGTCTATACTTGCACTCACAATTTTGCATTCCATGGTGGGTATATCTACTGTTAAAAGATAAACTGAGGCATATTAAAGTTTCTAAAAGTTTATTTGAGCAAAAATTGATTTGAATCAGGCAGCACCCATCTAGCAGATAGAAAGGAGCTCCAAGGAGCTGTACAAAATGAAGCCTTTTATAGGGAATGGGGAGCAGGAATAAGGAAATATTACTGGTAAAATAGTGGGTTGGTTATTACAAGGTTAATTTCCTTTAGGGGGTAACAGGGATCTATCAGGTAGATTCCTTAACTAGTGTTGATCATGTGATTCCTGACTAACCAGATTAAGACTGCATTTCTGGGAGAGCAGAAATTGTAATTATGTCTTAGTTTGGTGACATGAGGCTTAGCATAAAAGACTCCATTTTGGGCCTGTTGTTTTTTAATTGTACAAAATGCTGTACAGTATTGAGAACAGAACAAATAAGTCATGAATGAAAGCATAAAACCCATCAATAATGGACAAATTTAGCAATAAGGATTTTTTATACCTCAGAATTAAAGTAAAGCAATAAATGTTTCACTCTTTTATACTAATTTCCAATGTTGAACACATTTTTTGTACCTATCGCCTATCACATTCTATTGAAATTATTTCTTCATGCATGTCTCTCCCATAATAATTCCTTTTTCTCAGAAACAGGTACTATTCCATATATGGCTTACTTCATACTATTGCACAAAATTCCTACCTTATATAGTTTCACAAAATACAGCTGCTGTGAATCTCTACAAAGAGCATTAGTACCATTAAGTTATTTGAACTGACATGTAATTAATATTTGGGCATAACAGTTAGTAATTAGCAAGTCATTATTTATTTTTTTCGTATGGAGGCCAGAATTCTCAAAGATGCCTAAATCCCAATCAGAGGCAATTCTTCATTTAAACCATGTAGATGATAATGGGCAAAGGGGAACTGTAGCTCCTTTTCTCTATTTGAGGACATCTTTTATTTGTTCTTCCTGTTGCCCTCATCACTCCCTCACTGCTCTTCCTTTGCTGTCCAGATAATCACATCTAGCTTTCCTGAAGGGTCTTCTTACCTCGGTAGTTAGTTCAGTTTTGATTCTTCTCCCCATCCCATTCATGTTTTTTTCTTTTTTCTTTTTTTTTAAGCATCTTTATTGGGTATAAATGCTTTACAATGTTGTGTTATTTTCTGCTGTATAACAAAGTGAATCAGCTATATGTATATATGTATCAACATATCCCCTCCCTCTTGTTTCCCCCTCCCAAACTCCCTATCCCACCCCTCTAGGTGGTCACAAAGCACCAAACTGATCTTCCTGTGCTATGTAGCTGCTTCCCACTAGGTATCTGTTTTACATATGGTAGTGTATATATGTCCATGCTACTCTCTCACTTCTTCCTAGCTTACCCTTCCCTCTCCCCATCTCCTCAAGTGCATTCTCTATGTCTTTGTCTTTATTCCTGTTCTGTGCCTAGGTTCATCAGAACTGTTTTTTTTTTAATTCCATATATACGTGTTAGCATACGGTATTTGTTCTTCTCTTTTTGACTTACTTCACTCTGTATGACAGACTCCAAGTCCACCCACCTTACTACAAATAGTTCAATTTTGTTTCTTTTTATGGCTTAGTAATATTCCATTGCATATGTGTGCCACATCTTCTTTATCCATTCATCTCTCGATGGACACTTAGGTTGCTTCCATGTCCTGGCTATTGTAAATAGTGCTGCAATGAACATTGTGGTACATGTCTCTTTTGGAATTATGGTTTTCTCAAAGTATATGCCAAGTAGTGGGATTGTTTGGTCATATGGTAATTCTATTTTTAGTTTCTTAAGGAACCTCCATACTGTTCTCCATAGTGGCTCTATCAATTTACATTCTCACCAGCAGTGCAAGAGGGTTCCCTTTTCTACACACCATTTCCAGCATTTACTGTTTGTAGATTTTTTGATGATGGCCATTCTGACTGGCGTGAGGTGATACCTCATTGTAGCTTCAATTTTCATTTCTCAAATGATTAGTGATGTTGAGCATCCTTTCATGTGTTTGTTGGCAATTTGTATATCTTCTTTGGACAAATGTCTATTTAGGTCTTCTGCCCATTTTTGGATAGGGTTGTTTGCTTTTTTGATATTGAGCTGCTTGTATATTTTGGAGAGTAATCCTTTGTCAGTTGCTTTGTTTGCATATATTTTCTCCCATTCTGAGCATTGTCTTTTCGTCTTGTTTATGGGTTCCACTGCTGTACAAAAGTACTTAAGTTTCATTAGGTCCCATTTATTGATTTTTGTTTTTATTTCCATTTCTCTAGGTTATGGGTCAAAAAGGACCTTGCTGTGCTTTATGTCATAGAGTGTTCTGCCTATGTATTCCTCGATGAGTTTGATAGTGTCTGGCCTTACATTTAGGTCTTGAATCAATTTTGAGTTCATTGCTGTGTATGATGTTAGCAAGTGTTATAATTTCATTCTTTTACATGTAGCTGTCCACTTTCTCCAGCTCTACTTATTGAAGAGGCTGTCTTTTCTCCATTGTGTAATCTTGCCTCTATTGTCAAAGATAAGGTGACCATATGTGCGTGGGTTTATCTCTGGGCTTTCTATCCTGTTCCATTGATCTATATTTCTGTTTTTCTGCCAGTACCATAGTGTCTTGATTACTGTAGCTCTGTAGTATACTCTGAAGTCAGAGAGCCTGATTCCCCCAGCTCCATTTTTGTTTTTCAAGATTGCTTTGGCTCTTTGGGGTCTTTTTTGTTTCCATACAAATTGTGGATTTTTCTTTTTATAGTTCTGTGAAAAATGCCATTGGTAGTTTAATATGGATTGCACTGAATCTGTAGATTGCTTTGGGTAGCATAGTCATTTTCACAATGTTGATCTTCCAAACCAAGAACATGGTATATCTCTCCATCTGTTTGTATCATCTTTAATTTCTTTCATGAGTGTCTTATAGTTTTTATCATACAGGTCTTTTGTCTCTTAGGTAGGTTTATTCCTAGGTATTTTATTCGTTTTGTTGCAGTGGAAATGGGAGTGTTTCCTTAATTTCTCTTTCAGATTTTTCATCATTAGTGTAAAGTAATGCAAGAGATTTCTGTGCATTAATTTTGTATCCTGCTACTTTACCAAATTCATTTATGAGCTCTAGTAGTTTTCTGGTAGGATCTTTAGGATTCTCTATGTATAGTATCATGTCATCTGCAGACAGTGACAATTCTACTTCTTTTACGATTTGGATTCCTTTTATTTCTTTTTCGTCTCTGATTGCCATGGCTAAAACTTCCAAAGCTACGTTGAATAATAGTGGTGAGAGTGGGCAACCTTGTCTTGTTCCTGATCTTAGAGGAAATGCTTTCAGTTTTTCCCCATTGAGGACGATGTGGCCTGTGGGTTTATCATATATGGCCTTTATTATGTTGAGGAAAGTTCCCTCTATGCCTACTTTCTGCAGGGTTTTTATCATAAATCCATGTTGAATTTTGTCAAAAGGATTTTCTACATCTATTGAGATGATCATACAGTTTTTATTCTTCATATGGTGTATCACATTGTTTGATTTGTGTATATTGAAGAATCTTTGCATTCCTGGGATAAACCTCACTTGATCATGGTGTATGATCCTTTTAATGTTCTGTTGGATTCTGTTTGCTAGTATTTTGTTGAGGATTTTTGCATATATGTTCATCAGTGATATTGGCCTGTAGTTTGCTTTCTTTGTGACCTCTTTGTCTGGTTTTGGTATCAGGGTGATGGTGGCCTCGTAGAATGAGTTTGGGAGTGTTCTTCTGTCTACTATATTTTGGAAGAGTTTGAGAAGGATAGGTGTTAGCTCTTCTCTAAATGTTTGATAGAATTCACCTGTGAAGCCATCTGGTCCTGGGCTTTTGTTTGTTGGAAGATACTTAATCACAGTCTCAATTTCAGTGCTTGTGATTGGTTTGTTTATATTTTCTATTTCTTCCTGGTTCAGATTTGGAAGGTTGTGCTTTTCTAAGAATTTGTCCATTTCTTCCAGGTTGTCCATTTTATTGGCATATAGTTACTTGTAGTGATCTCTCATGCTCCTTTGTATTTCGGCAGTGTCATTTGTTACTTCTCCTGTTTCATTTCTAATTCTGTTGATTTGAGTCTACTCTTTATTTTTCCTTGATGTGTCTGGCTAATGGTTTATCAATTTTGTTTATCTTCTCAATGAACCAGCTTTTAGTTTTATTGATCTTTTCTATTGTGTTCTTCATTTCTTTTTCAGTTATTTCTGATCTGATCTGTATGATTTCTTTCCTTCTGCTAACTTTTGGGTTTGTTTGTTATTATTTCTTTATTTATTATTTTCTTGTTCTTATCTAGATTTTTTTAGTAGATCATTATTGGCGTATAATTACTTCACAATATTGTATTAGTTTCTGTTGCACAACACAATGAATCAGCCATATGCATACACATGTACCCACATCCCCTCCATATTGACCCTCCCTCCCATCCTCCCTATTCCACTCCACTACATCATCGCAAAACAACGAGCCGATCTCCCTGTGCTATGCTGCTTCCCAGCAGCCAACTGTTTTACATTCGGTAGTGTATGTATGTCGATGCTTCTCTCACTTCACCCCAGCTTTGCCCTCCCACCCCATGTCCTCAAGTCCATTTTCTATGTCTATCTCGTTACACCTGCCCTGCTACTAGTTCGTTATTACTTTTTTTTTTACATTCCACATATATGTGTTAACATATGGCATTTGCTTTTCTCTTCCTGACTTATTTCACTCTGTATGACAGACTCTATGTCCATCCACCTCACTACAAATAACTCAGTTTCATTTTTTTATGGCTGAGTAATATCCCATTGTATATATATGTCACATCTTCTTTATCCAGTCATCTATCAATGGACATTTAGGTTGCTTCCGTGTCCTGGCTATTTTAAATTGTGCTGCAATGAACATTGGTGAACATTTTCAGGTATTAAGGGTGTGAAGATTCTCTCTAAGCATACTTAACGGGATTCTTGTTAAAACTGAATTCTGCAAGGACAGACACTGAAGCCCAAAGCTGAAGCTTATTTGAGAAGAGGTCTCAGAAGATCCTGACTAAAGTTTTCTCAAAGAGAGAGTCCACGGACTTCCCTGGTGGTCCAGTGGTTAAGACTCCATGCTTCCACTGCAGGAGTCATGGGTTTGTTCCCTAGTTGGGGTACTAAGATCTCACATGCCACACAGCACAGCCAAAAAAAAAAGATTTAAAGAAAGAGTCTTTGTCAGTCCCTTCTGTTGATCAAGGAAATAATAGATATTCTTTTATTTTATTTTAAAAATTTATTTTATTGAAGTGTTGATTTACAATGTTGTGTTAATTTCTGCTACATAGCAAAGTGATTCAGTTATATATATATATATATATACACATTCTTTTTCGTATTCTTTTCCATTATGGTTTATCACAGGACTTTGAGTATAGTTCCCTGTGTGGAATAGACATTCTTTTCTCCTTTGAACAATACAAGTCCATTTCCCATTTGGTCACCTTTCATTCATTAAGGAGCAGCTGAACCATCTGTTGTGATTTAGCAGTAGGCCAGCTAGTTTAGAAGATTCCTAGGTGTTGAGCTCAAAGCATTCTGTATGGGATACACAGCAGCAACTCAATATGTGAAGATTGCCTATACATGACCTGTTGTGGTGATTTCTTTGAGGGTTTTATCAAGCCGCCCACCTTCAGCTTGCAGGACTTTGGGAAGAGAGCAGTTTTAGTCCTAAGTGATGCCAAGTCAGGAGTGTGGGAAAAATAGGAAATGTTAATTTACAGAGTTGTTAGCCAGATATTGAAGGAAGCTAGAAGAATTGAGAATTTGGTATGTACTGACAAAATGTGCATGATGGCAGAATCCAGTCCAAGTTATAGCCTGATGAAATAGAAAGTAAAATGTAGTTTACCAAGAGGTGAAAAAATAGCTCAAAGATAATGAACAGGACTAGAATCTAATGACTCATATGGGTGTGCAATAATTTTCCATTGAAACATAAAATGTCTCTGTAGAGTCATCCCCCTTTTTGATTCTTGTTTAGAAAATAAGTGTAGTCTCATTAGATTTTGCTTGATTATTTACATAAGTGCAGCAAGAATGATAATTGACTATATAGGCCTTTTAAAGTTTGCTTTGCTGGAACTTTCCATAAAGAATCTCATATTATGTGGGTATCCAGTTTTCTTAGCATCATTTGTTGAAAAGACTGTCCTTTCCCCATTGAATGGTCTTGATATGCTTGTCAAAAACCATTTCACTACATATAGGAGGATTTATTTCTGGGTTCTCTGTTTTTTTCCATTAGTCTATGTCTGTCTTTTTTCAGGTGCCACACTGTTTTTTTTCCCCAGAGTTATTTTTTTTTTCTTGTGATGAGAAGTTCTAAAATCGACTCTCTTAGTACCACACTGTTTTGATTACTGTGGCTTTGTCCAAGACAAGATGCACCAAACAATTAAGGGGATGGTTTTATTCAGGCTTTTGCAATAGCCAGAACCTTTATTAATGAGGAATATCTCAAATACATATCATAGAATAGGAAAGAAATTTGGGTTTTTGTAAAAGTAGGTAAGCAATGGAGTCAGCATGAGTTTTGTGTGAATTCTGCAGAAGGACAGGGATATGTCTTATATGCAAGGGCAGGGTGGTCCTTTGAAATTAGTTGTTCTTCTGGACACAAAATTGATGAGGGTGATTTCTTAAACATCCCTGTTTCCTTGGATCACAGGGTTCAGGTAAAGTTCAACATTGTCACTGTACTTAACTCCTTTTTCTATGCCAGAATTTGGGTTAAGATACTATCCTGGATTTTGAACAGAAAATGTTTCAGTTTTTAAAGATATTTATTTAGATATTTAAAAAGGAAAAACCCTGCTTTGGCTTAAATAGTTACATTTCTTTCTTAATCATGCTATATTTTTTTTCCAACCAAATACATTAAACATATAACCAATTATGTACTGAAATAACTGCCTTGCAAAATAATAGTTTGTGTGTGACTCAGAAGACAGTTTGGGTATTTTTATGTACTTAGGTGACATAATTAGTAGGCTTACAGTATAAAGTTTGTTTTAAAACTCTCCATTTTAATTGTTGAACCAATCTCACACGTAGTGATGCTTATATCTACATTATTCAGGGCAGAATTTCTACTTTTTTCACGTGATTCTGAATAGTTTATAGTTTCTGGGGTTTTAGATGAATCATTCCTAGCAAGACAGAGCTTAATTTTTTCTCATCCTAAATATTAAAGTTCTATTTTTAGAATAAGTCCAAAGGTAATCTTCATAACACATAAGGCAAAGTCCAATAGCAATTTAAATGACAGGGCTATAACAAAAGAATATAACTGCATAGTTAGAAAGTGTGTCTTTAATAGGAAAAAAAGAATCTGCCACTTCTGATAGTAAGAATGTGGTTTCAGTGATTCAAGGATAGGCTTTGGGCTCTTATTCACCCATTTTTAAATTGAGGTACAATTAATGGACAGAGATATACACAGATCTTAAATGTACATTTTAATGGACACTTTAAAAAAATATCCATTCATGCACTAAAGTGCAGAAATCTCAATAAATTTTCACAAAGTGAACAAACCTGTGTCACTAGTACTGAGATCAAGACAATAGAACATTACCTGCATACAGAAGTCCCCTTCTGACCTTTTGTAGTCACAACCCCATAGCAGAGGTTAACCATTATTATGACTTCCAACAGTATAGACTAATATTCTTTATTATTGTTTTTATATAAATAGAATAATACATTATATACTCTTTTGTGCCTGGCTTCTTTCATTCAACATTAAGTTTGAGTGATTCATCTCTATCATTGTTTGTGGTTGTAGTTTGCTCTTTCTCAATGTTGTATAGCATTACAAGGTATTAACATATTATAATATATTTATCCATTCTGTGTTGATAGACATTAGGGTTGTTTCCAGTTTGTGGTTATCACTACTCTGATTATTCTTGTACATGCCTTTTGGTGAATATACACATGCATATTGTTACAGATATATCTGGGAATGAACTTGCTGGTTCACAGGGTGTGTATATGTTTAGTTTTTTAAACTCATTGAGGATTTTTTTTCATATCATAAAATCACTGATTTCAAGTATACAATTCAATGGTTTTTACTAACTTTAGCCAGTGGTGCAGCCATACCATAAATCAGTTATAGAACATTTTTATCCCTCCAGTAAGATCCCACAGATGCATTTATAGTTGATTCCTGTTCCTAACCTCAGCCCTAGGCAACCAATAAACTTCTTTCTGTCTCTATAAATTGGCCTTTTCTGGGCATTTCATAAAAATGAAATCATATGATATGTTTTCTGTTGTGTCTGTTTTCTTGCACTTAAGATAATGTTTTTGAAATTCATCTGTAATATACCTATGCATCAGTAGTTCATGCGTTTTTATTGCTGAACAGTATTCCTTTGTATGAATATACTACATCTTTCCATTCTTAAGTTGATGAACATTTGAGTTGTTTCTAGTTTTTGAATATTATAAATAATGCTGCTATGAATATTTGTGTCCAAGTATTTGTGTGGACATACATTTTCATTTCTCTTCAGTAGGTAACTAGGAGAGGAATTGCTACATCATACAGTAAATTAGTAAATTTCTATTTAACTTTTTGAGAAACTCTTCCAGCCTCTGCCCATTACCCAGTTCCATAACCACTTCCATATTTTTCGATATTTGTTACAGCAGCACCCCATTCTTCTTTACCAATTCCTGTCATAGTTAGTTTGGGCTCCTATAATGAAAATATCATATACTGGGTGACTAAAACAGCAAACATTTATTTCTAACAGTTCTGGAGGCTAGGATGTCCACGATCAAGGTGCTGGTAGATGGGATGTCTGGTGAGGACCCAGTTCCTGGTTCATAGATAGCTGTCTTCTAACTGTATCTTCGCATGGTGAAATGAAAGCATTCTCTGGGGTTTCTTTAATAAGGGCACTAAACCCATTCATGAGAGCTCCACCCTCATGACTTAAATGCATCCCAAAGGCCCCACCTCCTAATACTATCACATTGAGGTTTAGGAGTTAAACATGTACATTTTCAGAGGAACACAAACCTTCAGTGCATAACAGTCTTCCAGTCCATGAAAATGGAATGTTTCTCCATTTATTTAGATCTTCTTAATGTTTTTAACAAAGCTTTGTAACTGTCAGTGTGTTAGTCTTGCACTCCTTTTGTTAAATTTGTTTCCAAATATTTCATTCTTTTTGATACTGTTGTAAATGCAGTTGCATTATTCATTTTATTTTCATATTGTTCATTATTCATATATAGAAATACAGCTGGTTTCTGGATATTGATCTTGTTTCCTGTGACTTTGTACTGAACTCATGTGTTAGCTCTAATAGTTTTCCTGGGATTTTCTTCTGTGTAACCATGGACCATGCAATTGGTGAAAAAAAATGGTTTACTTCTTCCTTTCCAATGTAGATAATTTTTATTTGTATTTCTTGCTGCATAGCACTTGCTAGACCCTTCTATCCTATGGTAAATAGAAGAGACAAGAGTAGATATCCTCATCTTGTTCCCAGTCTGAGGAGGAAAGCATTTACTCTTTCACCATTATGTCCTTTATTAGGTTGAGGAAGTTTCCTTCTAATCTACGTTTGTTAATAGCTTTTATTATAAATGGATGTTGGTTTGTGTCAAGTACAGATGGTCATATATTTTTTGTCTTTTATCCTATGAATGTGGTTTGTTACATTAATCCATTTTCAAATGATAAATCTTGCATTCCTTGAATAAATCCCACTTGGTCACAATGTATAATCTTTTAAAATGTTTTAGATTTCTTTTCCTAATATTTTGATGAAGATATTTGCATCCATATTTATAAGATATATTGGTATATAATTTTGTTCTTTCTTCTGATATCTTTTTTCTGGCTTTGCTATGATACTGTCCTTATAGAAAGAGTTGGGAAGTGTTCCATTTTCTGGAAGAACTTTTGTAGTATTGGCATTAATTCTTCTTTATATGTTTGATAAAATTCACCAGTGAAACCATCTGGACCTGGGCTTTTCTTTATAGCAAAATTTTGAATTACTAATTAAATTTTATAATCTTTTTAACTTCTTAGGGGTAAGTGGTATTGTTCCCTCTTTCATTTCTTATTTTTGTGATATGTGTCTTCTCTGTTTCTTACATAATCTAGCTAAGGATTTGTTGATATTTTCAAGAATAAACTTTCAGTTTCATGAATTTTCTCTATGATTGTTCTGCTTTTTCTAGTTCTTTAATTTATGCTCTAATTTTTATTGTTTTATTGCCTTGGCTTGATTCAGTTTGATTTTGTATTTTTTTCTAGATTTCTAGGATAAATGCTTAGATTAATAATCTGAGATTTTTATTATTTTCTAACATAAGCGTTCAAGATTATAAATATCCCTCTAAGCATCAGTTTAACAATGTTCAATAAATGTTGATATGTGTATTTTTATTTTCATTCAGGTATAAGTAATTTCTATTTTCTTTTAATTATTTTTTGACCTACAAATTACTTAGGGATATAGTATATAATTTCCAAATATTTGTGGATTTCCTAAATTTCTATCTTTATTTTGATAATGTAACTCCATTGTAGTCATATAATATACCTTTACGATTTAAATTTTATTAAATTTATTAATACTGGTTTTATGGTCTAGTATATGGTCCATCTTGGAAAATAGTCCATGTGCTCTTAAAAAGAATAGGTAATCTACTGTGATTGGGTTTTTATATAAATGTCTGGTAGGTCAAGTTGCTTGATAGTTTTGTTCAAGTCTTCTATATACTCATTGATATACTCATTGATTTTCTGTCTAGTTAATCTATCAATTATTGAAGTGGGGTATTAAAGTGTCTAATTATTATTATTATGCTGTCTATTTCACCTTGTACATCAGTCATGAATTTTTAAAATGTGTCTTGTATTTTGAGGCTCTGAGCTTAGATGCACCTATGTTTACAATTGTTCTTTCTTCCTGTTAAATTGATCTAATTATCATTGTAAAATGTCCCTTTTTGTCTCTAATGACAATTTTTGTTTTAAATCTCTTTTGTCTGATATTATTATAAACATTATGGCTCTATATGGTTGCTATTTATATCGTATTATTCCCATCCTTTTCCTTTTAACCTGTTTGAACATTTGCGTCTAAAGTGTGTCTCCTGTAGACAGCATATCATTAGATGATATATTTTTGTACTTCATCCTGCCAGTTTTTGTCATTGGTATTTAATTTATTTACATTTAATGTAATTACTTGTAAGGTACAATTTATATCTATAATTCTCTTTATTTTTTTTTCTTCATGAGACCTTTATTTGAAGATTATGTCACTACTTTCTGTTACTAGTTGTCAAGTTTTTTTGTTTGTTTGTTTTTAAATCTTTATTGGAGTATAATTCCTTTACAATGGTGTGTTAGTTTCTGCTTTATAACAAAGTGAATCATATATATATGATTATACATAAACATATGTTCCCATATCTCTTCCCTCTTGTGTCTCCCTCCCTCACACCCTCCCTATCCCACCCCTCTAAGTGGTCACAAAGCACCGATGTGCTATGCGGCTGCTTCCCACTAGCTATCTACTTTACGTTGCATAGTGTATATATGTCCATGCCACTCTCTCACTTTGTCACAGCTTACTATTCCCTCTCCCCATATCCTCAAGTGCATTCTCTAGTAGGACTGTGTCTTTATTCCTATCTTACCCCTAGGTTCTTCATGACATTTTTTTCCTTAAATTCCATATATATGTGTTAACATATGGTATTTGTCTTTCTCTTTCTGACTTACTTCACTCTGTATGACAGACTCTAGGTCCATCCACCTCATTACAAATAGCTCAATTTCATTTCTTTTTATGGCTGAGTAATATCCCATTGTATATATGTGCCATATCTTCTTTATCCATTCATCCGATGATGAATATAGAAATATAAAAAATGAAAAATAATTATTAAGAAAAACAATTTAAAAAAGAAAAAACAGAGGGACAGAACCCTAGGACTATTGGTGAAAGCAAAGCTATACAGACAAAATCTCACACAGAAACATACACATACATACTCACAAAAACTGGAAAAGGGGAAAAAATAATATATCTTTCTCTCAAAGACCACCTCCTCTATTTGGGATGATTCGTTGTCTCTTCAGGTATTCCACAGATGCAGGGTACATCAAGTTGATTGTGGAAATTTAATCTGCTCCTCCTGAGGCTGCTGGGAGAAATTTCCCTTTCTCTTCTTTGCTCACACAGCTCCCAGGGTTCAGCTTTGGATTTGTCCCCGCCTCTGCGTGTAGGCCGCTGGAGGGCGTCTGTTCTTCTCTCAGACAGGACAAGGTTAAAGGAGCAGCTGATTCGGGGACTCTAGCTCACTCAGGCCCGGGGGAGAGAGGGGTACAGATACGGGGCGAGCCTGCGGCGGCAGAGGCCCACGTGACACTGCACCAGCCTGAGGCGTGCCGTGCATTCTCCCAGGGAAGTTTTCCCTGGATCATAATCCCCTCTCCTCGTGCAAAAGGAAACAAAGAGGGAAGAAAAAGTCTCTTGCCTCTTCGGCAGGTCCAGAATTTTTCCTGGACTCCCTCCCGGCTAGCCGTGGTGCAGTAACCCCTTCTGGCTGTGTTCACGCTACCAGTCCTCTCCCTGTGATCCAACCGAAGCCCGAGCCTCACCTCCCAGCCCCCGCCCACCCCAGCGGGTGATCAGACAAGCCTCTCGGGCTGGTAAGTGCTGGTAGGCTCCTATCCTCTGTGCAGGAATCTCTCCGCTTTGCCCTCTGCACCCCTGTTGCTGTGCTCTCCTCCGCTGCGCCGAAGCTTCCGCCCTCCTAGACCTGCAGTCTCCGCCCACGAAGGGGCTTCCTAGTGTGTGGAAACTTTTCCTCCTTCACAGCTCCCTTCCTCTGGTGCAGGTCCCATCCCTATTCTTTTGTCTCTCTTTATTATTTTTTCTTTTGCCCTACCCAGGTATGTGGGGAGTTTCTTGCCTTTTGGGAGGTCTGAGGTCTTCTGCCAGCATTTAGTGGATGTTCGATAGGAATTGTTCCACGTGTAGATGTATTTCTGATGTATCTGTCAGGAGGAAGCTGATCTCCATGTCTTACTCTTCTGCCATCTTCCCCCTCTCCTGTTGGAAGATTTTTAATCACAGTTTCAATTTTATTACTTGTGATTGGTCTGTTCATATTTTCTGTTTCTTCTTGGTTCAGTCTTGGAAGTTTACACCTTTCTAAGAATTTGTCCATTTCTTTCAGGTTGTCCATTTTATTGGCATAAAGGTGCTTATAGTAGTCTCAGGATGCTTTGTATTTCTGTGGTGTCTGTTGTAACTTCTCCTGTTTCATTTCTAATTTTATTAATTTGAGTCCTTTTCCTCTTTTTTTTGATGAGTCTGACTAATGGTTAATCAGTTTTGTTTATCTTCTCAAAGAACCAGCTTTTAGTTTTATTGATCTTTGCTCTTGTTTTCTTTGTTTCTATTTCATTTATTTCTGCTCTGATCTTTATGATTTCTTTCCTTCTGCTAACTTTGGGTTTTGTTTGTTCTTCTTTCTCTAGTTCCTTTAGGTGTAAGGCTACATTGTTTATTTGAGATTCTTCTTGTTTCCTGAGGTAGGCTTGTATAGACCACAGCTCTATGAGAATAGATATCAGTTACAAGAAAAAATTCTGTAAAAATTACAATCACATGGAGGCTAAACAATACACTACTTAATAACCAAGAGATCAATGAAGAAATCAAAGAGGAAATCAGAAAATGCCTAGAAAGAAATGACAATGAAAGCACGATGACCCAAAAGGTATAGGAGGCAGCAAAAGCAGTTCTCAGAGGGAAGTTTATAGGAATACAATCCTAACTCAAGAAACAAGAAACATCTCAAGTAAACAAGCTCACATTACACCTAAAGCAATTAAAGAAAGAAGAACAAAAAAAACCCAAAGTTAGCAGAAGAAAAGTAATTAAAATGATCAGATCAGTAATAAATGAAAAAGAAATGAAGGAAACAATAGCAAAGATCAGTAAAACTATAAGCTGGTTCTTTGAGAAGATAAGCAAAATTGATAAAGCATTAGCCAGACTCATCAGGAAAAAAAGTAAGAACACTCAAATCAATAGAACTAGAAATGAAAAAGGAGTAAAAACTGACACTGCAGAAATAAAAAGGATTATGAGAGATTAGCACAAGCAGGTATATGCCAGTAAAATGCACAACCTGAAGAAAAGGACAAGTTCTTAGAAAAGCACAACCTTCCAAATCTGAACCAGGAAGAAATAGAAAATATAAACAAACCAATCACAAGCACTGAAATTGAGACTGTGATTAAGTATCTTCCAACAAACAAAAGCCCAGGACCAGATGTCTTCACTGGCGAATTCTATCAAACATTTAGAGAAGAGGTTACAGCTATCCTTCTCAAAAGCTTCCAAAATATAGCAGAGGGAGGAACACTCCCAAACTCCTTCTACGAGGCCACCATCACCCTGATACCAAAACCAGACAAAGATGTCACAAAGAAAGAAAACTACAGGTTAGTATCACTGATGAACATAGATGCAAACATCCTCAACAAAATACTAGCAAACACAATGCAACAGCACATTAAAAGGATCATACAGCATGATCAAGTGGGGTTTATTCCAGGAATGCAAGGATTCTTCAGTATACACAAATCAATCAACGTGAAACACCATATTAACAAATTGAAGGATAAAAACCTTATGATCATTTCAATAGATGCAGAAAAATCTTTTGACAAAATTCAACACCCATTTATGATAAAAAACCCTCCAGAAAGTAGACCTAAAGGGAACTTACCTCAGCATAATAAAGGCCATATATAACAAACCCACAGCCAAAAACATTCTCAATGGTGAAAAATTGAAACCATTCCCACTAAGATCAGGAACAAGAGAAGGTTGTCCACTCTCACCACTGTTATTCAACATAGTTTTGAAAGTTTTAACCACAGCAATAAGAGAAGAAAAAGAAAAAAAAGTAATCCAAATCAGAAGAAGAAACAAAGCTGTCACTCTTTGCAGATGACATGATTCTATACATAGAGAATCCTAAAGATGGTACCAGAAAACTACTAGAGCTCAGGAATGAATTAGGTAAAGTAGCAGGACACAAAATTAATGCATAGAAATCTCTTGCATTCCTATACACTAATGATGAAAAATCTGAAAGACAAATTAAGGAAACTTTCCCATTTACCACTGCAACAAAAAGAGTAAAATACCTAGTAGTAAACCTACCTAAGGAGACCAAAGACCTGTATGCAGAAAACTATAAGACACTCATGAAAGACATTAAAGATGATACGAACAGATGGAAAGATATACCATGTTCTTGGATTGGAAGCATCAACATTGTGAAAATAACTATACTACCCAAAGCAATCTACAGATTCAATGCAATCCCTATCAGACTACCAATGGCATTTTTCACAGAAGTAGAACCAAAAATTTCACAATTTGTATGGAAGCACAAAAGACCCCCAATAGCCAAAGCAATATTGAGAAAGAAAAACGGAGCTGGAGGAATAAAGCTCCCAGACTTCAGACTACACTACAAAGCTACAGTAATCAAGACAGTATGGTACTGACACAAAAACAGAAATATAGATCAATGGAACAGGATAGAAAGCCCAGAGATAAACCCACACACATATGGTCACCTTATCTTTGATAAAGGAGGCAAGACTATACAATGGAGATAAGACAGCCTCTTCAATAAGTGGTTGTGGGAAAAGTGAACAACTACATGTAAAAGAATGAAATTAGAACACTCCCTAGCACCATACACAAAACTAAACTCAAAATGGGTTAAAGACCTACATGTAGGGCCAGACATTAAAACTCTTGGTGGAAAACATAGGCAGAATATCTGTGAGATAAATCACAACAAGATCCTTTTTGACCCACCTCCTAGAGAAATGGAAATAAAAACAAAAATAAAGAAATGAGACCTAATGAAACTTAAAACCTTTTGCGCAGCAAAGCAAACCATAAACAAGATGAAAAGACAACCCTCAGAATGGGAGAAAATATTTGCAAATGAAGCAACTGCCAAGGGATTAATCTCCAAAATTTACAAGCAACTCATGTAACTCAATATCAAGAAAACAAACAACCCAATTCATAAATGGGCAGAAGACCTAAATAGACATTTCTGCGAAGAAAATACACAGTTTTCCAACAAACACATGAAGGAATGCTCAACATCCCTAATCATTAGAAAGATGCAAATCAACACTATAATGAAGTATCACCTCACATCTGTCAGAATGGCCATCCTCGAAAAATCTACAAACAATAAATGCTGTAGACAGTGTGGAGAAAAGGGAACCGTCTTGCACTGTTTGTGGGAATGTAAATTGATACAGCCACTATGGAGAACAGTATGGAGCTTCCTTAAAATCTAAAAATAGAACTACCATACGACCCAGTGATCCCACTACTGGGCTTATACCCTGAGAAAACCATAATTTAAAAAGAGTCAGGTACCACAATGTTCATTGCAGTTCTAACAGTAGCCAGGACATGGAAGCAACCTGTTTCCATGGAGAGATGAATGGATAAAGAAGATGTGGGACATATATACAATGGAATATTACTCAGCCATAAAAGGAAACGAAATTGAGTTTTTTGTAGTGAGGTGGATGGACCTAGAGTCTGTCATACAGGGTGAATTAAGAAAGAGAAAAAGAAATACCATTGCTAACACATATATATGGAATCTAAAAAAAAAGTTCTGTAGAACCTAGGGGCAGGACAGGAATAAAGACATAGACGTGGAGGGTGGACTTAAGGACATGGGGAGGTGGAGGGGTGGGCTGGGATGAGGTGAGAGTGTGGCATGGGCATATATACACTACCAAGTGTAGAATGGATGGCTGGTGGGAATCAACCACATAGAACAGGGAGATCAGCTTGGTGCTTTGTGACCATCTAAGTGGGTGGGATAGGGTGGGTGGGAGGCAGACGCAGGAGGGAGGAGTTATGAGGATATCCGTATATGTATAACTGATTCACTTTGTTGTAAAGCAGAAACTAACACACCATTGTAAAGCAATTATACTCCAATAAAGATGTTAAAAAATACTAATTTAAAGAAGATAGTAATAAAATACCATATGTTATATGATTGATTTTATATAGAATTTCTGTAATAACCCAATCCTTAGAGAAAGGAAGTAGATTAGCATTTGCCTATGGTGGTGGGGGGAAGGGGAAAGAGGGAATTGGGTAGTGAGTACTAAAGTGTATGGGGTTTCTTCTACGAATAGTAAAAATATTGCATAATTAATTGTGGTGATGGTTGTAGAACTTTGTGAATCGACTAAAAGCCACTGAATTGTACAGTTAAATATTTATATATGTGTGTGCATGCAAGTACTTCTGTATGTTTTTTTTTGTTGTTGTTGTTTGTTGTTTTTTTTTTTTTTTACGGTACGCAGGCCTCTCACTGCTGTGGCCTCTCTCGTTGCGGAGCACAGGCTCCAGACGCGCAGGCTCAGCGGCCATGGCTCACGGACCCAGCCGCTCGGCGGCATGTGAGATCTTCCCAGACCGGGGCACGAACCCGTGTCCCCTGCATCTGCAGGCGGACTCTCAACCACTGCGCCACCAGGGAAGCCCTGTATGTTTTTTTTCTTGGCTTCTTCCCTCAGATATTCTGATTTAGTAGGACCTAAGATGGGAGTCTGCATTTTAAACAAGGATCCAATTTGATTCTAATGCAGTTGGCCACAAAATATTATTTGAGAGACACTGTCTTAGGCAAGATTGTATTCCTTATTTTACTTTCTTCAAGAAATTTGTGATGAAGTACGGAGGATGCGTATCTTTATCCTAGGTATATGCTAATACCTTGCCCTCCTTTATACCATGGTTATATTTTGAGCTAAAATTTTCAGATCTGGGTAATGCTGACACATTTTCTTTGTATGACAGGCCATTGCTACTTTAGGCAGATTATGACAGTTGCAGTGGGGTACTCAGATGGCTTTATCTTCTCAGTTGAATTTTTTTTTTGCATTTTTTTTCAAAAAGAGAATTGGTATTTTCCATAGTATTCCCCCGCCATAGGTTTCAAAGTAATTGTAAAACCTCTTTCTCTACATTATCCTACTCTTCGTATTTCATGATATGCATCTCAGATGGTTGGTTGGCTTATCTAGTGAGATATTTGAAAGATAGCCTACATAGGCCAGTGTATGTCTACATGTGGTGGTAGATAACCTGTGTCTGAATCATCTAGAATGTTTGTTAAACTTCCGGGGTCCCAAGCTTCAAAGTCTCTGAATGTGGAGCCTAAGAATCTGGATGAATATTATGCATACTAAAGTTTGAGAACCACTGACTTAGGTAGTGATCTTTGTCTTTGAATTTTCTAATATACAACTTGAGAAGAGTTTTAAATTTCGTCTAATTTTTCTTATATTATTTATTATATTTGTTATTCCTGGGAAGGTTAGAATTTTGCTTCCACACTTGAAACTCCTGGGTTTTTTTTTTTTGACTTGATCTTTCTGTTTTAATAAAAAATGTACTTTGCACTGTCTAGCTATGCTTTTGGTCCTTCCCACTTCTTTGCCCTGATTTTAAATTCTATAGTGTGTGTGTGTGTGTGTGTGTGTGTGTGTGTGTGTTTGTGTACACTATTGTTGCTGCTAAATTTTTACTCATCTTTGGTTGTTCCTGGAAAGCCCTAAAACTATAGGGATAGCAATATTAGAATTTTAAGAATCTTTAATATCTGGTCTTTCATAGACTATGTGCAAGTTATAGTAATACTGACTGGAACATATCTAAATTGCTATGAATTCTGACAATTCCCAGGAATCTGAAAAGGTACAGGTCTTTTTATTGCATTAGTAAAGCAGTGACTAAGAGCTGTGATTTCAAAATAAGAATTGTAATAGACTGGGTGCAAAATGTACACTCTGAAAAGCTAAGCTTCATAATTATGGGCATACTATGTGCATTCTCTATCAAATGTTAAATATGATAAAATTGCCCTAAAAGAGATGAAAAAGAGTTGACATAATTTTAACCAGTAGAGTATACTAATATAACTGTTTATTGCTCCTAACAATGCTATACTGTCCTTTAGTTGTTATATTTATTTGGATGCTATTTTTATTTATTGTTATTAAAATAATAATAATCATTTATGAAGTAATTCTATGAGTGAAGGGCTTTTATAATCACTTAACATATAGCATCTCATTTAATCATCAGAAATTCATTAATCATATCAATTTTCTAGACAAGGACGCCAAGCTTCAGAATGATTACATAACTTGACAAAGATTAATAGGTAGTAAGTGGCAGTGCAGACATCAGGCACCTGGTTTGCCTTAAAGAAAATCCTGTGCTGTTTTCTTTTTCCAGTTTTATTGAGATATAATTGACATACAGCACTGTAAAAATTTAAGGTGTATAGTGTAATGATTTGACTTAAGTACATCATGAAGTGATTATCACAATAAGTTTGCTGAACATCCATCATCTCATACAGATACAAAATTTAAGAAATAGAAAAAATATTTTCCTTCTGATGAGAACTTTTAGGGTTTATTTTCTTGACATCTTTCATCTATAAAATACAGCCATGTTAATTACATTTATCATGTTGTACATTACATCCCTAGTACTTATTTATTCCATAACTGGAAGTTTGTACCTTTTGACTGCCTTCATCCAATTCCCTCTCCCCCAACCTCCCACCTCTGGTAACCGAAAGTGTAATCTCTTTTACCATGAGTTTCTTTGTTTGTTTATATGTTTTTGAAGTATAATTACCTATAACACTATGTTAGTTACTGGTACAACATAATTATTTGATATTTCTGTACATTTTAAAATGATCACCATGGTAAGTCAGTTAACATACGTCACCATACAAAGATAATACATAAATACTGACTATATTCCTCACACTGTATTTTTCATACCCATGAAGTATTTATTTTATAACTTGAAGCTTGCACCTCTTAAACTCCCTCACCTATTTCTCTTCCACCCCCATCCCTCCCCTCAGGCCATCTACTGTTATCTGTATCTATGACTCTTTCTAAAATTTTTTTTATGTTTGTTTATTTGTTTTCTGGATTCCACATATAAGTGAAATCATGTAGTATTGTTTTTCTCTGTCTGACTTACTTCACTTATCATAATACCCTCTAGGTCCATTCATGTTGTTGCATATGTGAAGATTTCATCTTTTATGGCTGAGTAATATTCCATTGTGTGTGTATACATATATATACATCCCATCTTCTTTATTCATTCAATTATTGATGGGAACTTATGTTGCTTCCATATCTTGGCTATTGTATCAATACTTACAGCTGCAATGAACATAAGATTGCATATACCTCTTTTACTTAGTATTTCTGATTTCTTAGGATAGTAACCAGGAGTGGAATTGCTGGATCATATGACAGGTCTATTTTTAGTTTTTTTGAGGAATCCTCATCGTTTTACACAGTGGCTGAACCAATTTAGATTCGCACCAACAGTGTACGAGGGTTCTCTTTTCTTGACATCCTTGCCAACATTTGTTATTTGTAGACTTTTTGATGATAGCCATTCTGACAGGTGTGAGGTGATATCTCATTGTGGTTTTGACTTGCATTTCTCTAATAATTAAGAATGTTGAGCATCTTTTCATATGCCTCTTAGCCATCTGTGTGTGTTCTTGGGGAAATGTCTATTCAGATCCTCTGTCCATTTTTAATCAGGTTGTTTGTTCTTTTGATGTTGAGTTGTATGAGTCCTTTGTATATTTTGGATATTAGCACCTTATCAGATACATTGTTTGCAAATATTTTCTCCCATTCAATAGGTGGCCCTTTCATTTTGTTGATGGTTTCCTTCACTGTGTAAAAGATTTTTAGTTTGATGTATTCCCATTTGTTTATGTTTGCTTTTCTTTGTTTCTTTTGCTTGAGGAGACGTATTAAAACACATATATTACTAAGACTGATGTGAAAGAATATACTGACTCAGTTTTCTGCTAGAAGTTTTGTGGTTTCAGATCTTAAATATAAGCCTTTAATTCATTTTGAATTTATTTTTCTGCATGATGTTAGAGAGTGGTCCAGTTTGATTCTATTGCATGTAACTGTCCAGTCTTTCCAACACCAGTTATGAAAAAAGGCTGATTTTTCCCCACTGTATATTCTCACCTCCTTTGTCATAGATTAATTTCCCATTGGTTCTGGCACTAGTGCCTGCTCGCTGG
This sequence comes from Neophocaena asiaeorientalis asiaeorientalis, assembly GCF_003031525.2. NCBI lineage: Eukaryota > Metazoa > Chordata > Mammalia > Artiodactyla > Phocoenidae > Neophocaena > Neophocaena asiaeorientalis. The sequence goes on along the minus strand of NW_020172447.1, from coordinate 369,370 downwards.
TGGGCAGATACGTGTCCTGGGGTCTCTGGCTGCAGGGCCCTGGGGTTCATGGAGTTGGTGTCAGCCCACTGGTGGACAGGGTTGGGTAACAATGTCTGGCTGCAGTACCCCAGGATGTCCTGGCGCTAGTGTTAGTGCACTGGTTTTCAGAGCCAAGTTCTGGGCCCTCTGGTGGACAGGCTCGTACCAGGGAAGCTGTGGGCTCAGGGCATCTTAAGGCTAGCTGCTTGGCCTGAGGCATCCCAGTACTGGTGCCAACAGTCTGTGGGGTGGGGCTGGGTTGCAGCACTAATAAGCTAGAGTGAGGATACCAAAATGAAGCTTGTCAGCACCAGTCTTCTCCTGGTATGAGGTCTCCAAAACGGCTGCTGCCATTGTCCATGTCCCTAGGGTGAGGTCCAGTTGCCTCTTGCCTCTCTAGGAGGCTCTTCAGTATTCTCAGGTGAGTCTGACCCAGGTTCCTATCAAATTACTGCTTCTGCCCTATGTTCTGGAGCACGTGGGATTTTGTGTGCACCCTTTAAGAGTGGAGTCTCTATTTCCCAGAGCCCTCTGGTTCCCCTGAAAGTAAGCCCCGTTGACCTTCAAAGCCAAATGTTCTGGGGGTTTATCTTTCCAGTACAGGATATCCAAGCTGTGGAGCCAAGTGTGGGCTTCAGATTCCTTGCTTTTGGGGAAGAACATCTTCAACTGTAATTATTCTCCCGTTAGTGGGTTCCCCACCCAGGGGTATGGGTCTTGACTCTGCCACATCTCTATCCTGCCTACCCATCTTGTTGTGGTTCCTTCTTTATATCTTTAGTTGTAGAAAAATATTTTCTGCTATTCCAATCTTTCTCATCAATAGTTGCTCTGTAAATAGCTGTAATTTTGATGTGCCTGTGGGACAAAGTGAGCTCAACATCTTCCTACTTTGCCACCTTGGTAACTCCTCGAAAATCCTGTTCTTTTAAACATTATTATAGCTTGACACCAGGTTTAATGAATAAACCTGTGGTGTGTGAATAAACACTCACTTCATAACACATTTTAGTTATAACATTAGATATTAGCTAGTAAGGATATAAACCCTATTACCTCCAATTATCTGTATGAAGTTAGAGATGACAAAGCACATCAGGTAATGGAGGATTGTGCCCTGGAAAGAACAGTGAGCTTGACTACTAGCTAGCACAATGAAATAATAAAATTAAGTAAAAAGTAAAACTGGGAATAGTGAAACATTTTGTCATAATTTACAATACTATCCTGAGATCAAATCATTTTTTAATTAACTTTTTATTGTGGTATAAACACTTCACATGTGATCCATCGACTTAAATTTTTAGGCGTACAGTGCAGTATTGTTAATTTTAAGTACTGTGCTGTACAAGCAGATTTTGAACACATATTCATCATGTAAAGTTGAAACTCTATAGCCATTGAACAATAACTCCCCATTTCCACTTCTTCCTAGCCCCGGGCAACCACCATTCTACTTTCTGCTTCTATAAGTTTGATTATTTTAGATACCTTATATAAGAAGGATCATGCAGTGTTTGTCTTTCTGTGTATAGCTTATTTCATTTTGCAAAATGTGCTCTAGGTTCATCCATGTTGTCACTTATGGTGGAATTTCCTTCTTTTTTTAAAGGCCAAATAATATCCCATTGTGAGTATATACCACATTTTCTTAATTCATTCATCTGTTAATGTACATTTAGGCTGTTTCCATGTCTTGGATACTGTGAATAATACAGCAATGAAAATGGAAATAAAAATATCTCTTTGAGAGTTCCCTGGTGGCCTCGTGGTTAGGATTCTGGTCTTTCACTGCCATGGTCCAGGTTCAATCCCTGGTTGGGGAACTGAGATCCCACAAGCCATGCGGTGCAGCCACACACACACACACAAAATCTCTTCGAGCTCCTGATTCAAATCTTTGGGATATATATCTATAAGTTGGATTGCTGGATCCTATGGAAGTTCTATTTTTAATTTTTTTGTGGAACCTCCATATTGTCTTCCATAGTGGCTTAATGATTTTATATTCTCACCAATACTATATAAGTGTTATAATTTCTCCACATCCTTACCAACATTTGTAATCTTTTTTTTTGTAATAGTCATCTCAACACATGTGAAGTGATAACTCATTGTGGTTTTGATTTGCATTTTCCTGAGAATTAATCATGTTGAGCACCTTTTATATACTTGTTGGCCATTTGTATATATTCTTTGTAAAAATGTCCAGTCAAGCCTGTTGCCCATTTTTTAATTAGGTTATATGTTTTTTGCTATGGACTCAGAGGACTTCCTTATTATTTTGGATATTAACCCCTTATCAGATATAGGGTTTGCAAATATTTTCTCCCATTTCATAGGTTCCCTTTTCATTTTGTTGATTCTTTTTACCTTTGCTGTGCAAAAGCATTTTAGTTTGATGTAGTCCCACTTATCTATTTCTGTTTTCGTTACTTGTGCTTCTGGTGTTATAGTCATACAATCATTGCCAATACTAATGTCAAGAAGCTTTTCCCTTATGTGTTCTTCTAGAAGTTTTAAAATTTCAGGTCTTTGGTTTAAGTCTCTATTGCATTTTTTTTTCAAATTTGAAATTATCTGTGTATTTTATTTTATTTTTTAACATCTTCATTGGAGTATAATTGCTTTACAATGGTGTGTTAGTTTCTGCTTTATAACAAAGTGAATCAGTCTTACATATACATATATCCCCATATCTCCTTCCTCTTGCATCTCCCTCCCACCCTCCCTATCCCAACCCTCTAGGTGGTCACAAAGCACCGAGCTGATCTCCCTGTGCTATGTGGAGACAATTCTTTGCCTGTTGTGTATTCTTGGCTCATTGGTTGAACATCAGTTGACTATATATATGTGGGCTTATTTCTGAACTCTCTATTCTGTTCCATTAGTCTGTATGTCTATCTTTATGTAAGCACCATACTGTTTTAATTACTGTAGATTTGTAATATATTTTGAAATCAGGAAGTGTAGTGCCTCCAGCTTTGTTCTTTTTCAAGATTGCCTTGGCTATTTGGAGCCTTTTATGGTTACATTTGAATTTTAAGATTGTTTTTTCTTTTTCTTTAAAAACTGCCCCCGGGGCTTTGATGAGGATAACATTGAATCTGTAGATCACTTTGGGTATTATGGACATTTTAACAATATTAAGTCTTCAAATCCATGAAAAAAATGTCTTTCCACATATTTGTGGCTTTAATTTTTTTCATTACTGTTTTGTAATTTTCTGTGTTCAAGTCTTTTACCTCTTTTGTTAAGTTTACTCCTAAGTACTTTAAATACTTTATTCTTTTTGGTGGTATAGTAAAGGAGATTGTTTTCTTTATTTTTTGAAGTATAGTAGCTGTACAATATTATATAAGTTAGAGATGCACAGTATAGTGACTCACAATTTTTAAAGGTTATGCTCCATTTATAGTTATTATAAAATATTGGCTATATTCCCCATGTTGTACAATATCCTCTTGTAGCTTATTTATTTTATACCTAATAGTTTGTACCTCTTACTCCTCTACCACTATATTGCCCCTCCCACTTCCCTCTCCTCACTGGTAACCACTAGTTTGTTCTCTATATCTGTGAGTCAGCTTCTTTTTTGTTATATTCACTAGTTTGTTGTATTTTTTAGATTCCACATATAAGTGATATCATACAGTATTTGTCTTTCTTTGTCTGACTTATTTCACTTAGCATAATGCCCTCCAATTCCATCCATGTTGCTGCAAATGGCAAAATTTTGTTTTTTATGGATGTGTAGCATTTTATTGTGTGTGTGTGTGTGTGTGTGTGTCTGTGTGTGTATCTCACATCTTCTTTATCTATTCATCTGTTGATGGACACTAGGGTTGCTTCCATATCCTGGCAATTGTAAACAATGCTGCTATGAACATTAGGGTACATGTAAGTTTTCAAATTAGTGGGTGTTTTTTTTTGGATATATACTGAGGAGTAGAATTTCTGGGTAATATGGTAGTTCTATTTTTAGCTTTTTGAGAAACCTCCATATTGTTTTCCACAGTGGCTGCAGACCGATTTACATTTCCACCAACAGTGTACCAGGATTCCCTGTTCACCACATTCTCACCAACATTTATTATTTGTGTTCTTTTTGGTGACAGCCTTTCTGACAGGTGGGAGGTGATACCTCATTGTGGTTTGGATTTGCATTTTCCTGATGATTAGTGATGTTGAGCATCTTTTCATGTGCCTGTCAGCCATCTGCATTTCCTCTTTGGACAAATGTCTACTTAGTTTTTTCTGTCCATTTTTTAATTGGGTTGTGTGGGGTTTTTTTGATATTGAGTTCTATGAGCTGTTTATATATGTTGGATATTAATCCCTTATCAGTCATATCATTTGCAAATATTTTCTCCCATTCAGTAGGTATCGTTTCATTTTTTCAGTGGATTCTTTTGTTGTGCAAAAGCTTTTAAGTTTATTTTGGGCCCATTTGTTTATTTTTACTTTAATTTCCTTTACTTTAGGAGATAGGTCCAAAAAAAATAGTGCGTGATTTATGTTGTAGAGTGTTCTGCCTGTTTTCCTCTTGGAGTTTTATAGTATCCAGTCTTATATTTAGGTCCTTAATCCATTTTGAGTTTATTTTTGTATGTAGTGTTAGAGAATGTTCTAATTTCATCCTTTTACATGTAGCTGTCCAATTTTCCTAGCACCACTTATTGAAGAGACTGTGTTTTCTCCATTGTGTATTCTTGCCTCCTTCATCTTAGATTAATTGACCAGAATTGCATGGGTTTATCTCTGGACTTTCTATCCTGTTCCATTGATCTATATTTCTGTTTTTGTGTCAGTTCCATACTGTCTTGATTAGTGTAGCATTGTAGTATAGTCTGAAGTCTGGGAGCGTGATTCCTCCAGCTCTGTTCTTCTTTCTCAAGTTTTTTAAATTTTTTTGGCTATTCAGGTTCTTTTGTGTTTCCATACAAATTTTAAATTATTTGTTCTAGTTCTGTGAAAAATGCCATTTGTATTCTGATAGGGATTTCATTGAATCTATAGATTTCCTTGGGCAGTATAGTCATTTTAACAATACTGATTCTTCCAATCCAAGAACATGGCATATCTTTCCATCTGTTTGGGTTTTCTGCCTCCTTAGATAGGTTTATTCCTAGGTATTTTATTCATTTTGATGTGATGGTAAATGAGATTGTTTCTTTAATTTCTCTTTCTGATCTTTCATTGATAGTGTATAGGAATGCAACAGATTTCTGTATATTAATTTTGCATCCTGCAACCTTACTGAATTCATTGATGAGCTCTAGTAGTTTTCTGGCAGCATCTTTAGGATTTTCTATGTATAGTATCATGTCACTGTAAACAGTGACAGTTTTACTTCTTGCTTTCCAATTTGGATTAAAGGAGATCGTTTTATTAATGTCCTTTTCAGATAGTTCCTTGTTAGTGTAGAGAAATTCAGCTGATATGTTTATTTGTATGAATTAGTTTGTCAGTTCTAACAGTTTTTTGGTGGAGTCTTTAGGTTTTCTGCACATAAGAAGATGTCATCTGCAGAGACAGTTTTTCTACTTCCTATCTGGTTTGGATGCTATGAATTTCTTTTTCTTGCCTAATTGCTCATCTAGGACTTAGAGTACTATTTTGAATAGAAGTGGTAAGAGTTGGCATCCTTGTCTTTTTCCAGATCTTAGAGAAAAAACTTTCAGATTTTCAGCATTGAGTATGATGTTAGCTGTGGGATTTTCCTATATGGCCTTTATTATGTTGAGTTAATTTCTATACCTAGTTTGTTGAGAGTTTGTTTTTTTTTTGTTGTTTGTTTTTTTCGTTGTTTTGTTTTTTTTTGCGGTACGCGGGCCTCTCACTGTTGTGGCCTCTCCCGTTGCGGAGCACAGGCTCCGGACACGCAGGCTCAGCGGCCATGGCTCATGGGCCCAGCCGCTCAGTGGCATGTGGAGTGTTCCCAGACCGGGGCATGAACCCGTGTCCCCTGCATCGGCAGGCGGACTCTCAACCACTGCGCCACCTGGGAAGCCCTGTTGAGAGTTTTTAATCATGAAAGTGTGTTGAATTTTGTCCAGTGCTTTTTCTCTGCATGTATTGAAATGATCGTATGATTTTCATCTTTTATTTTGTTAACATCGTGTATCACATTTATTGATTTGTGTATATTGAACCATCCTTGCATCCCAAGGATAAGTTCCATGTCCATCACAACTGAAGGGAGAAAGGTACATTCACATAGAGAGATTATAAGAAAAATTATACTGGTCGAAAATTCTGAGCCTTCAGGTCACTGGCTTCATACCTGCCATGAATGATATGCCTGGAGGTTAAGTTCATGCATGTTGGCTACAATTTTGGTATAACTTCTCATAAGTTGGTTTCTTCTGCATTCATTAGAGCCTACCACTCAAGGATATAATAATAATTATTTTGACTATTTGCAAGGGATTTGGAAAGGTAAGCATATGTGGTGATTTTTCATTTGGCTGAATCAATTATTTCAATTGTATGGGTTCCAAGGCTGAAGCTGTAGGAGCAAGGAATTATTTAGTGGCGTGAGTCTGGCAGTGTCTTAATCATCAATCTCAAATGTGGTTTTGTTAGTCTTCATAATAATATTCCTAAATTTGGGAATTTTCACAAAGTATCTGCAGGGCCAAATTATGGTTTCCAATGGTCATATGTACTTTTGCTTTAATAAGCCACTTCTTCCATACCAATATTAAAAGTTATATTTTATGACTGTTTTAGTATCAAGACAAATATTATACAGACTGGATTATATTAATGTTTTATTTTCATTTTAAAAGAAATTAAAACATTTCATAAGCCTCCAAAAGTATCATGAGCCCTAGACATGATGCTTACTGTGTGTAGTCAATGTCAGCCCTGGGTATTTGGACACATTCCTCAGGATATTTTATAGCCCTTTCAGAGTTTTATTGTCATTGACTTATGAAATCTTAACAGTTACAGTGATTAGTTCCTTGTAATAATATTCTTTACAACTACTTTGAATTGTCTACCTTATATAGGTCATATTAAACTTGCCTTTTTTCATCAGTTTCATCATGGACTCAAAACTATTTTACAGTCTCAGCTTGTTCCACTTCATTTTCATTTTCTATTTAATACCCTGCTTGTCACCATTTGAGCTCTCAGATGTTGGGAAGACCTTCTCAGATCAGGCCTTTGGGTTAGCATATTACTTTTTGGTTAAATATTTTTCAAAGGATTAAGTTCAGTGTTCATTTAATGTCCACTGGCAGCACTGAGGAGACATGACAACACAGGCTGGAAAAGAAAAAAATCACACAAGGTTTTTTAAAATAGTGAAAAAATTGAAGAAATAAAAATGTCTATCAGCATGTTATAAATTCACACAATGAAATATTATGCAGTGATTACAGTGAATGAACTGTTATAAGAGTTGGCAAACTCTATAAAGGGCCAGAGAGTAATAGTTTAGTTATTTACAGCCATATCATCTCTGTCTCAACTACTCAACTGTGCTGCTGTAGTTAGAAAGCAGCTGTAAACAATATGTCAGCTAATGAGAGTGGCTGTGTTCCAATAAAACGTTATTTACAAAAACAAGCAGCAGGCTGGTTTTGGCCCAAGGATAATAATTTGCTGACCCTTAAACTAAAGCAGGATATATCAACATGTATAAATATCAGAACTGTAATTTGAGTAAACAAAGTAAGTTGTAGGAGTCATATTTTATTGCCATTTGGATAAAGTTTAAAGACCTGCAAAATATTATGTTTATGGATGTGTGTGTGACTGCATGTATGCATGCACTTGTGTGTGCACGCATGTGCATGTGCATGGGGATGATGACCATTGTATTCATGATAGCTGTTATTTAGTAAATAGAGTGAGTAAATTTAATTAATTTCTTTATAAAAGCTATCTGATGGAAATATAGTATAATATTAAAATATGATTAGTACATGGGTGTTTGCTTTATTTTTTCTTTGTGTCTTCATGTTTGAAATATTTTACAATTATAAAACAACACTGGCAAAGCCAATCAAAACATGTTTTCAGGCTGAATTTGACTGAGATTCCATCACTTTACCACCTCTACTGTTTATGCATCCAAGCATTCTAAGGAATATCAACATGGTAGAAAATGATGAGTCTTTATGTTAACAACTTGGAATCTATTCCATATATATCTGGAGGCTTTTAATGCAATAGCAGTTCATGATAGGTGATCTGGATATTAACCAGCATGTAAGCTGCTTTTCCTCAACATCAATATAACCTTTCTCTTTCTTTGCAAAATCGTTGCATAACTTCTTGACCATATATATGTATATACCATAATTCCTTTTATATGATCTTGTTCTCTAGGATAATTCTTATTAGCTTTCCATTTCCTGTGTCATTTTGTGGACTCTTAGACTCAGCTTGTTCCAGGTAGAACTAATTATTTCATAATCCAATTGACCAACTCTCCTCATCATGGAAGCCTTTCTTCAGACTTGCATCTAGACATCCCAGCACTGTACTAGAAAACTTGGAAAGCACTGTGCCTTTTTAACAATATGATGTTCTATAACCTTTCTTTTTCTTGTTCCAAGATCAAGGCTGGCATGCTTTTTTGTTGACCTTGAACTCATTAAGAGTCATGAAATGATCCATATTTTGAGCTCTATGAGGGCAGAGATTTTGCTTTATTTCCTGCTATCTTCTTAGCACTTTGAAACAGTATTTGGCACAGAATAGCTATTCAATAAACATGTGTTGAATGAAAAAAATTAATGATGTTATTCCTTTCAGAGGATATAGTTCTACATGGGTTCTGGTGGGATGTGGGGTTATTCCAAAGGCAGCTTTAGATACCACAGTGGAAGAGGGAACCTTTCAAAGTCCTGAATTTGTGATTGATTAACTTCAGTTTCACCCCAGTTCCCTAGCTTTTTACTTCTTATTTTAGTATAGTTTTATTTCTAAGATTCCAATGTTTCCTTTTTACTTTTTTTCATATACAACATACATATATCAGATTATATATAGTATGCTATGTTTTACTTCACCCAATTTAATGTATTGAATATGTTTTATAAACCTTAACATGTAAATGCCAACTTGTGGTTTCTTTACTTAACTGAAACTTGCTTGTGTGACTACGCGAACTTTCTTTATACTTAATGCTTATATCTGTGATATTGTCATTTCAGTATCATTTTAGTACATTACTTTCTATAATTGCCACCCATTATGGTACAGTGCACCTAGTCAGTGTCAGTTGAGTTACCTAAAGACTGAAAAGGAAATTCTATCTCTCCCTGAACAAGTCCTGAAAATGTACCACCTATATGCATTGGGCGTCTCAAAAACTAACCCCGGTTTGGTCATTTGCTATAAGAATTCAGCATATAGTCATACTCATAGCTATGATTTATTATAGCCAAAGGATATAAAGCAAAATTAGCAAAGGGAAAAGGCACATAGGTTAAAGTCTGGAGGAAACTTGGCACAAGGTTCCAAGAGTTCTCTCCCAGTGTAGTTACACAGTGTGCACTTAATTCCTCCAGTACTGAATTGTGACAATACATATAAAGTGTTGTCTACCACAGTAGCTCATTAGAGACTGAGTGCCTAAGGTTTTTATCGGTGGCTGATCATGAAGGCAACTTCTGTCCAGCATGTACCAGAATTCTAGATTCCCAGAGGAAAGCAGGTGTTCAGCGTAAAGCACAGTGGTTGTACTGGCAGTCTGGGCACAATGAGCCACTTTTATCTGTTCTGGAAATGATGGGAACACTTCCAAAATTCCATGTTCCCAGACACCAGCCAAGGTCACACCTTGCGAGCAGGTCTTTCTAAGGATAGAAGTCTCAGGCCTGCTATGTTAACTTCTTTCTGGACACCATATGAATACAATTCTATATGGGTTTCCCTAGGTGAATAGCATAATAGAATAAGGCTATTTTGGCATACTGCCTACCCCAGCATTCTTGGGACGATAAGTGAAAGGGAGAAGATAGAAATTCATAACACACAAAAATGTTTGTAAGGTAAATGAATATTAAATAACATTGATTGGTTTGTCGGTTTATGAATCTATCCAGGCCCTTTTTCCCGTGTTTTAAAATTTCAGGGACTTCCCTGGTGGTCCAGTGGTTAAGACTTCACCTTCCAATGCAGGGGGTGTAAGATCCCACATCCCTCATGGCCAAATAACCAAAACATGAAACAGAAGCAGTATTGTAACAAATTCAATAAAGACTTTGAAAATACAGAGTTGAGGTGCACTCCAGGAACTTTCATTTTAAAAATAAATAAAATTTCAGAAGTGGTGATTATCTGTCAGCTTCCAGTGGCTGAAGATGTAGGTATGCTTTAATTTAGACTACACTGATTCTCCCATTTTGGTGCTGTCAGTATGATCCCAGCAATGGTACATTTCCTGACCTTTCTCAGCTTCAGATAGGCCCTTGTCATCACCAAGCACCAGTTTCCCAAAGATGAAGAAATCCAATTTCATTTTGTTGTCACATAGTGTCTTTTCCTCCCCCTCCCCCCGCCCAGATAGCTTCAGCTCTAGGCCTTTACCCCTAAGCGTAACTTCAAACTTCCTCTAATGAGCTTCTCTCTTTAACTAATGTGAAGATTCTTTTTCCTACCTCCTGTCCCAGAATGTAACTTGTTGGTTTCATATTTAGTACATCATTACATATACAATATGTTATTTAGAAAGTTTCCACTGAGGCCAAGCACTGAGCAGTTTCTCTCTGCACTCTGGTTATGTACCAGAGATAGGGTACAATTCCCAAAAATATTAACATATCTTGTTTTCTGTAGGTACTCTTGGGGCTTCCAGAATCTTCATTGATAGCCCAGATTTCCTGAGCAAAAGAGGTTTTTCAAGTTTGAATCCAAGATAAAGGAACTTACAGAGAAGGCTTGTTCTATAGGGGTCTTAATATAGAGGATAACAGGCCTCAAACCATGTCCATCAAATAATATGGGGAAACTAAGCAATTGAAATCTGGCAAGACAGAAAGATCCTTACAGGAGAATGTGTACCAAGAACAGGGCCTAACTCTTCATCCAAGTTTTTGAATGAAGTTTTGAATAATCCTTTCTCATTTTCATTTGTGTAACACCTAAACACCTGTGCAAAAGTCAGCATGCTTTTACAAGAATTTCCCAGGGTATTTGTGACCTGGAAGATTGCTGTTTTTGTCCTAAATCCTGTGTTAGCACCATCTAAGACATGGACTAGGCACAGTCAGCTAGACTTCAGTCAGCTGAATAGATGTTTAATCAACATTTGAAAAACCATGATAGAGAACTAGGGGCAGCGGACAATGTCAGGACTTGAGGTCCTGTTTGCCAGGGGCCAAGTTGTGGGCGTCGTCTCCAGGACTGTCCACACTCACAGGCAACTCTCTGCCATTTTTAACTCTTCCGAGCTTGCCTTTCTAATTCCTTTTTTTCTGAGCAGCACCATGTTTTCTGCTATTAAATTGTCACCAACTTCATCTTCTCTCCCTCTTTTGGCTTTTCCTTTCCTGGCCAGAATGTTCTTCTGGTTTCTTCTATGGACTTTCTTGTCCAGAAGTCTCAGCCTCTGACCCTCTTTATGAGATACTATATCCCCAGTGGGAAAGAATCAGTCCAAACAAACATAAACATCATATTTCATTGAGTCTAAGGATCACACTTTTTTCACATTTTAAATTTGGATTCATCTCATAATTTGATGTATGTCACAGTATAATTGGCAGAGTTTTTTTTTTTTCTTAATAGTATAAAAATGATGGTAGAAATTCAATTAGAGGCATCTTAGATTTGAAGTAGCAGTGATTTAAGAAAGTATACAAAGTCACACTGGTAACCTACACACACAAATTTTGTTTGCATGTGGTTTCTGTTTTCTTCCCTGACCTTACCACATTGCTTCATGCTGGCCTGTTAAATCAGAATGACAAATAGCCTTCATGCTGGCCTCTGAGTGTTCCCTGTTATATAGGTCTCTCTTGAGTCCGCCAGTTTAATGTTTATTGCATATCTACTACGTGCCAAGCATGGTGGTAAGTGCTAGGGAGAGAAAGATGAGAAAAATCAGACATAGTTTTTGCTTTTTTGATTATAGAGTCTTTTAAGATAGTGTTAACCATTAGCATTATAAATTGGTCTGATCATAGGCCAGATCATTCAGTTGTTCCTGTGGTGTCTAGATTCCTCAATCTTTCCATCTTTCATAAGGAAGGAACTATTCTGGGTGATCATTTTGGACTTGTGTCCAATGAACCTGTAAAGGTACAGCAACAGTTTGGGTTGACCACTTCAAGCTGATTTATCTCTTCCATGGCATCATCAGTTACATCTCTAAGGTTTTCTTCCTAGTGTGCAGATAAAATCTGTTTCATCTGTCTTTGTTAAACTTCCAAAGGAAATATAACGAGTTCAAATGGAATTTGCTCAGGGTTTAATTTTTCTGTTTATGCATAATAATTATTTTAAATAGTCCCAAGGAAGATTGCACTGAGAATGTGTCAGCTGGCACTTGCTCTGTCCTACAGGGAACCTGTTACTTCCTCCTTTGTAGTTAAGTTGTCCTCAAGAGGTTGGTGTCTGTATAGATATACCTCAGTGCCCTACCTGTTTTCTTAGACTTCTATGCTTGAATGTATTAATATAACCACCTCCTCCTGAGACAGCAAGTAGCCAATATGCACTATCTTGCTATGGCCTTACCCTCAATGAGGTTTTGTCTTTTCTTTTTCACCTTTTTAATTGAGATATAATTAACATATAACATTGTGTTAAGTTTAAGGTGTACATTCGTTGTTTTGATACATTTATGTATCACAATATGATTACTACAGTAACATTAGCTAACAACTTTATCGTGTCACATATTTATCATTTCTTTTTGTTGTTGTTGAGAACAGTTAAGATTTAGTCTCTTAGCAACACTGAAGTTTATAATACTGTATTGTTGATTATAATCACTATGTTGTGCATTAGAGCTACAAAACTTATTTATCTACTAGTTGTAAATTTGTACCCTTAAACAGCTCCCCGGTTCCTCCGCCCACCAGCCCCTGGTAACTGTCATTCTACTCTCTGTTTTTATAGGTTCTGTTTTTTTAGATTCCTGTTAGGATGGCTTTTATCAAAAGGCAAGAGGTAAATTCTAGTGAGGATATGGAGAAAGTGGAACCCTTATACACTGTTGATGAGAATGTAAATTGGTATAGGTATTATGGAAAAACAGTATGGCAGTTCCTCAAAAAATTAAAAATTGAACGACTATATGATCCAGCTCTCCCACTCCTGTGTATATATCAAAGAAATTGAAATCAGTATCCTGAAGGGATATCTGCACACCCATGTTCACTGCAGCATTATTCAGTATAGCTGAGACATGGAAACAACCTAAGTGTCGTCAACAGGTGAATGGATAAAGAAGATTTGAGATATGTATAATTCAGTCATGAGAAAGAAGGAAATCCTGTCATTTGTGACAACATGGATGGAACTTGAAAGCATTATGCTAAGTGAGATAAGTCAGACAGAGAAGGACAAATACTGTATATAACTTATATGCAGAATCTAAAAACACTGAATATGTTTTTCTTTTAAAAACTACAAAAGGTAAACTGTGTAAAGGAAGTTTCACCCCAGCCTCCAGCCACCTAATTTCCATCCCAGGAAGCAAGTACAGTTACTGATTTCTCTACCTCTCAGTTCTTTTTAAACAGTATGGAAAATTTCAAACATATATGGAAGTAAAAAGTACAGTATATTGAACCTCCCTGTATCCAGCACCTTGCTTCAACAAGTATCACCAAGTGGCCAGCCTTGTTTCAGCTATATCCTCGCCCACTTTCTCTTCCACCCACTGGATTATTTTGAAACAGATTTTAGATGTCCTATTATTTGATCCATAAATATGTCTGTATCACTAAAAGATAAGGAATTTTAACATAGCCACAATACCAATTTCACACTTAAAAAGCAACAGTAATTTCTTAATATCATCACATTCAAAAATTTCCCTGTTGGTCCCATTTTCTTTTTTACAGTTTGATTGTTTGAATCAGGATCCAAATCAGATCCACATATTGCGTCATTGCATTTGGTTAAAACTCGTCTCTTTTAACCCATAGCTCCCCCACCCCCAGCTCCTTTTTCTTTCTTTCCATTTATTGTGGAAATAATTGGGTCGTTTATCCTGTAGAATATTCCATATTCTTCAAATTTCATCACCAAATACAGTGTGTCTATAACCAAATACAACCTGTGTTCTATAAACTGATATTTTGATTTAGAGCTTTGATCAGTGTGGTAGGTTCAATTTATGACATATGCTTTATAGGTGTCTGTATTCAGTTTTAATATTATAGATAAACCAGAAAAATTCCCTGTTTCTGTTTTATTTTTATTTATTTATTTTTTATAACATATTGGTTAAATACATGGGCTCTGTGACCAAACTGCCTGGGTTTGTATCCCAGTGCCACAGCTTAGTGACTGTATAATCTTGGGCAAGTAATTCCACCTCTTATTGCACGTTTCCTCATTTGTAGATTGGGGATAGTAATAGTACCTAATTTATAGTGTTATTGTGAGGAATAATGAAGTTAAATATGTGTACTGCATTTAGAATAGTGCCTTGCCACAGGATAGGTGTTTAATGCATATTAGCTATTACGTTATTATATTTTTATTTCGGTATCATCTGATATGGTATAGCCAGGACTTCCATATTGCCACACTCCAGGGATCACCATTTATGTCTTGGGCATTGTGAATGATGGTCATCCTGGTGGAGTACATTGCACAGTCTGTGTGGCCATATGTGGCAGCCCTAGGTGTAGCATCACATCTTTCAGCTATTTTATGTTTTTTGGTAGCAAGATTTTGTAAACAGGATTTAGTCTCCATCTGGATTTCCTGTTAGCAAGCATGTATATCAACTACCTTTTTGTTTCTATCCTCCTCTTCCCTGAAATGTGCATGTGTATGCACCCACAGATACATATCACATATACCTTTAAAGTCAGAGCTAAACAGTAGTCCTCATACAACCTTTAAGATCAAATGTCTTTTGGTGTATGCCACTTACCACTCCATAGTACACATCCATGGGGAGTTGAGGATCTCAGTCAGATACCCACAAACCAGAAGTCAATCAAGTAGCTGTATTCCTGGGGGCCACGTAGGCATGTTCAGCAATCTCATGATTTGTTTCTGTATCTGTCCTTGGAATCTGGCCAAGGGTGCTTATATTTTAAACAATACAAGATAGATGCCTTCAGAATGAAGACCCTGTGGAGTGGCCTATAAAAATCTAGACTTCTTAATTGTTGCCAAGCTTAATAGTTTCAATGGGAACAATTTCCTTTTTTGTTTTTCCTCAGATCTGGCATGGAAGCCATGAATGGAAAAGTATATCTTTCTAGATTGCTCTCAAGAGGGCAGGTGAAAGGGGAGAAGGAATTATTCACTAATAAAATGTTAGTCATATCCTTTCTAATTTAATAAAAAGGCAATATAATTTCCATAGATGTGACACAAAAGAATTAAGGAATACAGGATCCTGATTTTTGAAGTTTTCTAATTCACAACTAATTCCTCATGTACACACACATACATACATACATGCCCAACTACCCAAATAATACATAGTTACAATAATCCTTTCATAAATAGTACAGATGAACCAATTTTCAGGGCAGGAATAGAGACGCAGATGTAGAAAATGGACGTGTGGACACAGTGGGGGAAGGGGAGGATGAATTGGGAGATTGGGATTGACATATATGCACTACCATGTGTAAAATAGATAGCTAGTGGGAATCTGCTGTATAGCACAGGGAGCTCAGCTCGGTGCTCTGTGATGACCTAAGTGGGTGGGATGAGGGCTGGTTGGGAAGGAGGTCCAAAACAGAGGGGGTATATGTATACATATAGTTGATTTGCTTCATTGTACAGCGGAAACTGACACAGCATTGTAAAGCAACTATACCCCAATTTTAAAAAAAAGTCAGCTGTGGTCTTAGTTGAGCTAATAGAAAATTTAGCTTATGGGGTGGTTTAGATGGAATGTGCCTAGAAAGGTCCGATTACACAGAGCCTTTAGGAAGAACCCAAGAAACCTCTCTGGTAATTTAATTATCCTATTCTGTCTAATTAACATTAACCATCAATCAGTGTCAGATTGGACCAGAATATGCTTGATCTTGAAGTAGGGGTTGTATTTGTTAATCTGTATTCTCTAAGGTCACCATACTGTTGACTGAGGTCTGCTCGTGGGTCATGAACCAATCAACTCTTTACCCAAGCTTATCCAGGTAAACAAATGCAGATTCAAATTCTAAGATGCTCTTTATAAATCAGCCCCTCTTGTCTTCCTTTCCCATGATTTAATTCATTTTTTAGTGATATAGGCTTAGTTAGTATTGAATATTACCTATAACCATTCAATCTACCAAAGATTTGCTGTTGTGCTTTGTCAATACAATGGAAATTGACAGAGTTGGCCCTGGCAAATATAGAAATCACTGTAATGTCTTGGCCCATCCTGCCTCATATTATATCACCCTCCTCCCAATAACACACCTCATATTCATAGTAGATATATTATTATTCAAGAAGTTTTATACAGCATAAAGTTTTTATACATATTTACTCATCCATCATAGCAGTGGCACTGGTACACACATAGACAATATACTGAAAAATTCTGAGCCTTCTTCAAGACATTGGCTTGAAATCTTCCAAACACATGGTTCTCAGAAACTTTTTGTAAAACATTTATTTCTTTTTATTTATTCATACTCTTTTCCCTGATTCAGGTTCAGTTGTTGGCATCTAGTGACATATTCAAAATATAATCAACCAATTTGCCACTGTGATTTAACAACACAAAGAAATAACACTGCTTTAGCACTTACTATATGCAATGATCTGTGCTAAGCATTTTGTAAATGTAAACTCATTTAAGCCTCACATCATGTCAACGAATCAGATTTTATTATTATCCCATTTTGTAGATGAAGTAACTAAGCCACAAAGTTTAAACAGTTTCCAGAAGTTAGAGCCAGGATTTGAACCCAGCCTTTCTGAGTCTAGTGTACATGCTTTTAACACTACCTTATATAATATACTGCCGCTTTTACTTCTAAAATTGTGACTTGTTAGGCTTGCCTTTATTTCTTTCTATTACATCTTTGACAATAGGATCTAGTACAGCATGGTCCAAAAGAACTTTCTATGCAGATGGAAATGTTTTTTATCTGTTCTGTCCAATATGGAATCCACTAGGCACATGATGCTATAGAGCATTTGAAATATGGCTGGTGAGACTAAGGAACTGAACATTTAACATGCCACATGTGGCTAGTGGTGACCATATTGGACAGCACAGGTTTTAGCACAATACCTGGCATACAGATGACATGCAATAAGCATTTTTTGAATGAAGGAATGACTCCCAGATTTATTTCTCCAGCCCAGATCTCTCCCCTGAAGTTCATACTTATGTATCCAATTTCCTATTTGGCATCTTCCCTGAGTTTCTATTAAACACTTCCAAGCTTATCATGTCTAAAGTTAACTACAGATTTACCCCTCCAAATCTATTCTTTCCCAGTTTTCTCCATTTCAATTTCTTTACTCGCTCAAGCTAAAATCTTTAGAGTTGTCTTTGACTTCTCTTTTTCTTCTTCTCACGTCTAATCCATGAACAAATTCTGCAGCTCTTACTTTAAAATCTTACCACTTCTAAGCACCTCCACTTTTGTATGGCTGAATAATATTCCATCATATACCCACATTTTGCTTATCTACTCATCAGTTGAGGGACATCTGGTTTGTTTCCACATTTTAGCTATTGTGAACAGTGCTGCTTTGAAGCCTGCTGTAAGTTCGAAAGGGATCACATTGAATCTGTAGATCAATTTGTGAAGTGATGTCATATTAACAATATTAAGTTTTCCAATTGATGAACATGGCCTGTCTTTCCATTCGTTTGGATATTCTCTTCTGACAGTGCTTTGCAGTTTTCAGAAATAAGTTTGGTACTTTTTTATATTAAATTCATTCCTAAGGATTATATTCTTTTTGATGCTATTGTAAATGGAATTGTTTTCTTAATTTTTTTCAGTTTAATAGTCACTTTTTTACTTAAAAATATATTTACTTTTTTTCAATCTTGAAAAAGTATAGATTTCAAAAACAATCTACATTTTTTCCTGAAAATTGATACATGATTCTTTTATGTGTTTTAATGGAATTGTCAATTTAATAACCTTAATTGATTAAGTAATTTCTACCTGATATATAGATGGTTAAAATATTGGGCTTAATTTGGAATAATAAGCATAGTATTCTTCAGTAGGTGAATTCATTCCATTCACATGTATTGTGATTACTGAAAAATTCTACCATTTTATTTTTTCAATAAATTGCTTTCTTGTATTCTTTTTCTTTTTCTCACCTTCTGATGGTTTCATTGTCTTCTGTGTTCCATTATTTTTTCCACTAAAGGTTTGAAAAATTTACATAATATTCTATTCTGTTAGTGGGAACCCTTATATTTTCCCCAATTTTTATTATATTGGTTGATATTTTGCCACATTTGCAAGTGCTGTCTCTATTTCTGTCATGCTATCTATATTATTTATATATTTATACATCTATATCTTATTTTATATTAGAGGGAGAGAGAACATATATGCATACACACACACACTTCACTCTCAAATACTTCAGCATGGAACTCCTAAGAATAATTTGCTTACATAACCATAATATCATTAACTGAAAAAATTATTTCCAGAAGATAATCCGATATCAAGTTCATAATCAGATTTACCCAGTTGCACAAAAAATTTTGTTACATCTGTATGTCTTTTAATCTAGAACAGTCCCTTTACCTTTATTTCTATGACATTGACTTTTGGCAGAGTCCTAGCCAGTTTTCTTGGAGAATGTCCCATGTTCTAGATTTTTCTGATTACTTCATCATTTTATATAACTTGTTCTTATATCACCCATGTTTCCTGCAAATTGGAAGTCAGGTCTAAAAGACTGAATATATCAGCATGAACATTTTTGGCAGGAATGCTTAATGGGTGAGACTGTATACTTCTCATTGTATCATATTAAGAGAAACCTTCTTTTACCTGTATTAGTGATGCAGTTTGATCTCCTGCATGAGGTAGTGATTGCCAGATATCTCCATTGTAAAAGTGCATTTCTCTTTTCTAGTTGGTAATTAATTTATCAGGTGATACTCTGGCATCGTATGGATAGTCTGCTTCCCAACAACCTTATTCCCAATAGCCTTACTATCCACTCATGATCCTGGCTTGCCTGAATCAATTATTATATTGGGAGTGGTACTCATATATTCTTAACCCACTTACTTAAACTTATATTTTTGATAGGTTTCAAAGAATATTAAGTCCTTTTATCTAAATTACTCAATTGCTCATATTTAAAAATTAACTTCTTCCTAAGGAGTCAGTAAACTTCACCTGTGAGCTGTTGGCTCCTTGGTTACATGGAAATATGTTTTTTCTTTTACTTTTCTAATAGGTATCCCTTAAATCAGCAGTATACCATAATGAGTGAGGGTGCAGATATTTTCAAATCATAGTTCCTCTACTTACAGGTTGTGTGTTCATAGCAAGTAACATAATTTCTCAGAGCCCTGGTTTCTTTATGAGTAAAATGGGACACTTAAGATTACTTGTTTCATAGAGTTTCAAGGATTTAATAAGGTAACATATGTAAAATACTCAGCAAATTTTCTATCTTATAGTTAAACTCTCAATACCTGTTAGCTATTAAAAATAATTAGTTATTAGCATTATGATTTGGATTATAATGAATATTGTAACTCCCTCCTGATCTTCTCTGGCTTGTTTATAATCTTTCCTTTCCCAGAACAGGTATACTTTTTCTTTTTTCTTTTTTTTAATTTTCTTTTCTTAGAGACTCATTTACCTTTTCTTTCTGTTTTAGGTTATAGACATGTCTCTTAAATATTTTGAGTTTCTTTATCCTCTGATTCATTCTAGTGATCCAGAATGTAATATAAATATTGAAATGTTAACATTCTGTTGCTAACTCCAGTACTAACTCTGATAACCTCCCTAGGGTCCTGGGCAATGTAGACAAGACTAGTCTGCTTTTTAGTTTCTTAGAAAAAATTACTGACTTCCTGCATGTCTTACAGAAAGGTTTATAGAGCGTATACCTCTGTGTTTATTACAATAACTTTTTCAATTCTCTCCCAATTCAACCCCATCTGGCATAATAAGAGTAGCAAAATAAATGGTGATGGAGAGAGGTCGACATCTTTCTTGAGATTCCTCTTATAGACTTCTTCTATCTTGTGATGTAAGTCATCTGCAGTTAATACTAACAGACGGAACTGAATGCTTCTCAATCTAAGTTCCTAAGGATGTTACTTAGATTCATATCTGTCCTGCATGCAGATATCAGAATGAAGAGTGCCAAGTGACAGGAATTCCTCTGAGAAATTAGTGAAAGATCTAACTAGGTCTAACTATATAAGTAAAATCAAATGAGGAGCCTGAAAAGATATGTTAAGGCAAGATAGAATATAAGGTCAAGATGGCAGAATAGGAGGACATGGAGTTTGCCTCTCCACACGAATACAACAAGAATACATCTACAAACGGAACAGTTCTCACAGAGCACCTGCTGAACACTAGCAGAGGACCTCGGACACCTAAAAGGACAAGAAAAATTCCCTTGAACCAAGTAGGATGAAAGAAAGAAAAAAAGAAAAGAGGAAACGGGACAGGACCCATACCCCTGGTGGGGGGAGCTGAAGGGAGAGGAGAGGTTCCTGCACTCAAGGAAACCCCCTCACCAACTGGAAGATTGGCTGGGATAGAGAGGGACCTTCAGGGCATTGGAGGAGAGTGCAGCAACTGCCCAGTGTCAGGCAGGACAGAGTAAGACCTACGTGGATGGTCTGTGCCACACCCCTGTGCACCCCAGCCTGAGTCATGTGTCTCCTGTTGCAGAGGGAGACTGGGTGCTGGAACGTGGAGTTTGGATCATGGACCCAGGGAGGGGACAGCTGTTGGCTGCGAAGAGACAGCCTGAAGGGATGAGACTAAGAAACTCCACACCTGGGAAAGATTGTGGAAGAAGTCCAGGCCACAACAGAAGCAGGGTGACATTGTGGAGTGGCACAAAAGGTTCAGGGCCACCATTGAAGCCCCCTTCCCTATGTGCCAGCCCTTGCCTCCATGGGCAGTAGGAGGGGCACCCACCTCAGCAGGCTCACCTGCCCCTCCAAAGCCTCCTTCACTCAGGCTGGCTGAGGTGCCCATGCAGCACTCCCTGCCAAAGCCTCCTCTAGGCACGCTGGCCCTGGAGGTGCCCACACACCACACCCATCACCACCCTTACCCCTGCCAGCCTGGGTGGGCTCCTGTGCTCTGGAGCAGACATGAGTGGGAGGAGCACATGGAAAGGTGGGGATGAAACCACAGCAGAGGGCCATGCAAATAAGGAAGAAGAGCTGAAATCTCTCCTCATGACTGGGGGAACCACGGATTCACACCCCAAATGCTGGCTTTGTAAAATCAGCACCTGCAGAATATCTGAATGGCTGAGTGCTCCCACAGCTGAGATGGGTCTAGCTTTAACAGCTGTGGGCTTTGTGGGCATGCACAGGTGGGGATTGAACTAGGTCAGAATCGAGCTGCCTCCATAGCTCACACAGGGAGTTCAGGTACACAATTACTGCAGTCCTGGGACCTGACTTTGGTAGAGACACCAGGGCCAATTACCACAGCTAAGGTGGAGCTGAGAGCAGTTTCAACAACAGTGTAATTTGTGAGCCAGCACAATGGGTGAAAAGTGACACAAGAGAGCACAGTCACAGGTGAACAGCTCCAGAGGAGGAAAACTCAGTGGCTTCTCTCAGTGGGAGTGCTCCAGTCCCACCTACCTCACACCACAGAGCAGAAACACAGCTCTGAAACAGATCTGGGAGCCTCTACACCAGCAACTAGGGAACAGACCCTGCCCTGACAGGGCTGTAACAACCACATAACAAAGGGGAGGTCCTGCTCAATATCCAGGGCAGGCTTAGGTCACCACATCATCAGTCGCACCTCCAATCAAGGGTATAATGCCCAGCATACACTGAAGAAAGAGGGTCAGACATCCATACTAAAAACCACCCTTGTACCAAAAATATAAAACACACAAGGACTACATAGGGATGTTCCCACATAAAAATATCCCTCTAAGACAGTCTGAGGGTCAGGCATGGGGAGAGAGAACCCCAGAGCATATGCTTTGAAGGTCAGCAGGGCCTGAGTGTAGGAGCTCCGAAGGGCTGGGATAAACAGAGACTCCACTCTTGGAAGGGGCACATAAAACCTCACATATATTAGGACCCAGCACAAAGAATTACCTCTGTAGGATCAAGGAGTAGACCTAACTGGGGGCCTAGGAGGGTCCCTGGGGAAGTGGGGGTAGACTGTAGCTCACTGTGGAGGCAAGGACACTGGTGGCAGAAGCCCCAGAGAATACTGATCAGCATAAGCTCTCCCAGAGGCCCCTATTTTGACACCAAGACCAAGCTGCACCCAATAGCCTACAGGATTCAGAGTTGGAATGCCTCAGGCCAAACAACCAGCATGATAGAAACACATCTCCACCCAACAGCAGGAAGGCTGCCTAAAGTCATACTGAGCTCACAATTTCTGCAAAACACATCTTGACACAGCCCTGCCCACGAGAGGGACAAGACCCAGCTCCACCCATCAGAGGGAAGGCACCAGTCCCTCCCATCAGGAAGCCTGCAAAAGCCCCATGACCAACCTCACCCAACAGGGGCCAGACACCAGAAGTAAGAGGAACTACAATACTGCAGCCTGTGGAAAGGAGACCACAAACAAAGAAAGTGACACAAAATGAGATGACAGAGAAATATGTTTGAAACGAAGGAACAAGATAAAAACTCACAAGAACAACTAAATGAAGAGGAGATAGGCAATCTACCTGAAAATAATTCAGAGTAATGATAGTAAAGATGACCCAAAATCTTAGAAAAAGAATAGAGGCATGAATGGAGAAGATACAAGAAATTTTTAACCAGCAGCTAGAAGATTTAAAGAACAAGCAAACAGAAATAAACAATACATTAACAGAAATGAAAAATACACTAAAAGGAATCAATAGCAGAATAACTGAGGTAGAGGAACGAATAAGCGAGCTAGAAGACAGAGTTGTGGAAATCACTGCCGCAGAACAGAGTAAAGAAAACAAGAATGAAAAGAAATGAGGACAGGCTAAGAGACCTCTGATACAACATCACACACACCAACATTCACATTATACGAGTCCCAGAAGAAGATGAGAAAAAAAAGAGGCTCAGAAAATATTTGAAGATATTATAGCCAAAAAATTCCCTAACATGAGAAAGGAAACACTCAAGTCCAGGAAGCACAGAGAATCCTATACAGAATAAACCCAAGGAGGAACACGCCAAGACACATATTAGTCAGAACAACAAAAATTAAAGACAAAGAAAAAATATTAAAAGCAACAAGGGAAAAGCAACAAATAATATACAAGAGAATCCCCATAAAGTTATCAGCTGATTTTTTTAGCAGAAAATCTGCAGGGAAAAATGTAGTGACACGATATATTTAAAGTGATGAAAGGGAAAAACCTACAACCCAGAATACTCTACCCAGCAAGACTCTCATACAGATTTGATGGAGAAATCAAAAGCTTTACAGACAAGCAAAATCTAAGAGAATTCAGCACCAGCAAACCAGTTTTACAACAAACGCTAACAGAACTTCTCTAGGTGGGAAAGAGAGCAGCAACTGAAAACAACCTTGTACACATACAAACTGCTATATCAAAACCTCATGGGAAAAGCAAACCAAAGAACTCAATGGATACACATACAAAAAAGAAAAAGCAGCCCAGACAGAAAACCAAAGATAGTTATGAAATCACAAAAGAAGAGAACAAAAGAGGAAAGGAAGAAAAAAGACCTGCAAAGACAAACGCAAAACAATTAAGGAAATGTCAGTAGGAACATATATATTGATAATTACCTTAAATGTAAATGGATTAAATGCTCCAACCAAAAGACATGGACTGGCTGAATGGATACAAAAACAAGATCCATATATATGCTGTCTACAAGAGACACACTTCATATCTAGGGACAGATACAGACTGAAAGTGTGGGGATGGAAAAAGTTATTCCATGCAAATGGAAACCAAATGAAAGCTTGAGTAGCAATACTCACGTCAGGCAAAATAGATGTCAAAATAAAGACTGTTACAAGAGACAAGAAAGGACACCACATAATGATCAAGGGATCAACCCAAGAAGAAGATATAACAAATATAAATATATATGAACCCAACATGGAGCACCTCAGTATATAAGGCAAATGCTAAGAGTAATAAAACAGGAAATTGACAGTAACACAATAATATTGTGGTGGACATTAACACCCCAGTTACACCAATGGACAGATCATCCAGAAAGAAAATCAATAAGGAAATGCAAGCCTTAAAATGACACATTAGAAAAGAGATAGTTAATTGATATGTATAGGACATTCCATCTGAAAGCAATAGAAAACACTTCTCAAGTGCACACAGAACATTCTCCATCATAGATCACATTTTGGTCCAAAAATCAAGCCTTGGTAAACTTAAGAAAATTGAAATCATATCAAGCGTCTTTTCTGATCACAACACTATGACATTAAAAATCAATTACAAGAAAAAAACTGTAAAAAACACAAGTGCATGGAGACTAAATATGTTACTAAACAATCAGTGGATCACTGCAGAAATCAAAGCGGAAATGAAAAAATACCTAGAGGAAGATGACAATGAAAACACAATAGTCCAAAACGTATGGGACACAACAAAAGCAGTGCTAAAAGGGAAGTTTATAATAATACACTCTTAACTCAGGAAACAATAAAAATCTCAATTAAACAACCTAACCTTGCTCCTAAAGCAACTAGAGGAACAAGAAGAAACAAAACCCAAAGTTAGTTGAAGGAAAGAAATCACAAACATCAGAGCAAAAATAAATGAAATATAGATGGAAAAACAATAGCAAAGATCAATGAAGCTGAAAGCTGGTTATCTGAGAAGATAAACAACATTGATAAAGTTTTAGCCAAACTCATCAAGAAAAAAAGTGAGAGGACTCAAATAAATAGAAATGGAAAAGGAGAAGTTACAAATGACACCACAGAAATTTAAAGGATCATAAAACAATACTACAAGCAACTGTATGCCAGAGAAATGGACAACCGAGAAGAAATGGACAAATTCTTAGAAAGGTACAACCTTCCATGACTGAACCATGAATAAACAAGATATGAACAGACCAATCACATGTACTGAAAGTGAAACTGATTAAAAATCTTCTGACATACAAAAGTCCAGGGCCAGATGGCTTCACAGGTGAATTATATCAAACATTTAGAGAAGAGGTAACAACTACCCTTCTGAAACTCTTCCAAAAAAAATGCAGAGGAAGGATCACCCCCAAGCTCACTCAACGAGGCCACCATCACCCTGATAACAAAACCAAACAAATATATCACAAAAAAAGAAAATTACAGGCTTATATCAATGACGAACATACTGAGATAAGCAAACATCTATTTGATTATCTCAGTAGATGAAGAAAAAGCTTTTGACAAAATTCAACATCCATTTATGATAAAAATTATTCGGAAAGTGGACATAGAGGCAGCCTACCTCAACATAGTAAGGGCCATACCTATATGACAAACTCACAGCAAACATCATTCTCAATGATGAAAAACTGAAAGCATTTCCTCTAAGATCAGGAAAAAAACAAGGATGTCCACTTTCACCACTTTTATTCAAAATAGTTTTGGAAGTCCTAGCCACAGCAATTAGAGACGAGAAATCCAAATTGGAAAAGAAGTGAAACTGTCACTGTTTGCAGATGACATGACATTATACATAGAAAATCCTAAAGATGGCTACCTAAAGGAAACTACTAGAGCTTATCAATTAATTTGGTGAAGTTGCAGGATACAAAATTAATAAACAGAAATCTCTTGCATTCTCATACACTAGCAACGAAAGATTAGAAAATTAAGGGAACAGTCCCATTTATGATTGTATCAAAAAGAATAAAATAGAAAGGAAGCAAGATGGCAGGCCTTTAGGATTTGTTAGAAAGAAGACCCAACTGCAACTGCTGTATTGCTGCAAGGCTGAGGGATGAGAATGAGGCTGGCCACCATTCAGCACCAGACCATCTCAAGATTGTATACTTGCCCTTGCTCCTGTTGATTAACCATGGGCGGAAGCAGGAGATGGGCTCAGCAGCAGCCAACAGGCCATGATCTAGGAGGTGAAGTGAGGGATAGAGCTGCTGCTGTGTGGCTGACAGGGTCTTGGTGTTCCAGCCAGATGTCAGGCCTGAGCCTCTGAGGTGGGAGATCTGAGATCAGGATGCTGGACCACCAGAGATCCCCTGGCCCCATGTAATATCAATTGGTAAGAGCTCTCCCAGAGATCTGCATCTCAATGCTAAAACCCAGCTCCACTCAACGACCAGCAAGCTCCAGTGCTGGAAACTCCATGCCAAACAATTATCAAGACAGGAACACAACCCTGCCCATAAGCAAAAAGCTGCCTAAAACCATAATAAGTTCACAGACACCCCAAGACACATCACCAGACATGGTCTTGCCCATCAGAAAGTCAAGATCCAGCCTCATCCACAGAACACAGGGACTGGTGTCCCTTCCACGAGGAAGCCTACACAAGCAACTGAAACAACTTTACCCACTGGGGGCTGACACCAAAAACAAAGGGAAATATGAACCAACACCTGCGAAAAGGAGACCCCAAACAGAGTAAGTTAAGCAAAATGAGAAGACAGAGAAATACACAGCAGAAGAAGGAGCAACCTAAAAATCCACCAGACCAAATAAATGAAGAAGACATAGGCAGTCTACCTGAAAAAGAATTCAGAGTAATAATAGTAAAGATGATCCAAAATCGTGGGAACAGAATGGAGAAAATACAAGAAAACTTTTAACAAGGAACTAGAAGAACTAAAGAACAAACAAACGATGATGAACAACACATAAATGAAGTTAAAAATTCACTAGAAGGAATCAATAGGAGAATAACTGAGACAGAAGAGCGGATAAGTGACCTGGAAGATAAAATAGTGGAAATAACTACCACAGAGTAGAATAAAGAAAAAAGAATGAAAAGAATTGAGGACAGTCTCAGAGACTTCTGGGACAACATTAAATACCCCAACATTCGAATTATATGGGTCCTAGGAGAAAAAATGGAAAAGAAAGGGAGTGAGAAAATATTTGAAGAGATTATAGCTGAAAACTTCCCTAATATGGGAAAGGAAATAGTCAACTCCAGGAAGTTCAGAGAGTCCCATACGGGATAAATCCAAGGAGAAACATGCCAAGAGACGTATTAATCAAACTATCAAAAATTAAATACAAAGAAAAAATAGTAAAAGCAGCAAGGGAAATACAACAAATAACATACAAGGGAATCCCCATAAGGTTAACCGCTGATGTTTCAGCAGAAACTCTGCAAGCCAGAACGGAGAGGCAGGACATATTTACACTTTTGATAGGGAACAGCCTACAAACAAGATTACTCTACACAGTAAGGATCTCATTCAGATTAGACGGAGAAATTAAAATCTTTACAGAGAAGCAAAAGTTAAGACAATTCAGCACCACCAAACCAACTTTACAACACAAGCTAAAGGAACTTCTCTAGGCAGGAAACACAAGAGAAGGAAAAGATCTGCAATACCAAATGCAAAACAATAAAGAAAATGGTAATAGGAACATAGATATCCATAACTACCTTAAATGTAAATGGGTGAAATGCTCCAACCAAAAGACATAGACTGGCTAAACGGATACAAAAACAAGGCCCGTATATATGCTGTCTATAAGAGACCTGCTTCAGACCTAGGGACACATACCAAATGAAAGTAAGGGGATGGAAAAAGATATTCTATGAAAATGGAAATCAAAAGAAAGCTGGAGTAGCAATTCTAATATCAAAAAAATAGACTTTAAAATAAAGACTATTACAATAGACAAAGAAGGACACTACATAACAATCAAGGGATCAGTCCAAGAAGATATAACAATTGTAAACATTGATGCACCCAACATAGGAGCACCTCAATACATAATGCAAATGCTAACAGCCATAAAAAGGAAAATCGACAGTAACACAATAATAGTCGGGCACTTTAAACCTGACTTTCACCACTGGACAGATCATCCAAACTGAAAATAAATACGGAAACACAAGCTTTAAATGTTACATTAAAAGAGATGGAATTAATTAATATTTATAGGATATTCCATCCAAAAAAACAGACTACATTTTCTTCTCAAGTGCTCATGGAATGTTCTCCAGGATAGATCATTTCTTAGTTCACAAATCAAGCCTTGGTAAATTTAAGAAAATTGAAATCATTTCAAGTATCTTTTCCAACCACTATGCTATGAGCCTAGATATCAATTGAAGGGAAATAAGTGTAAAAAATACAAACACATGGAGTCTAAACAATACACTACTAAATAACCAAGAGACCCCTGAAGAAATCAAAGAAGAAATCAAAAAATACCTAGAAAAAATAATACCTAGAAACAAATGACAATGAAAAGATGACGACGCAAAATCTATGAGATTCAGCAAAAGCAGTTCTAAAATGGAACCATATAGCAATAAAATCCTACATCAAGAAATAAGAAAAACCACAAATAAACAACCTAAATTTACACCGAAAGCAATTAGAGCAAGAAGAACAAAGAAAATCCAATGTTAGCAGAAGGAAAGAAATCATAAAATTCATATGAGAAAAAAATGAAAAATAAATGAAGGAAATGATAGCAAAGATCAATAAAACTAAAAGCTGGTTCTTTGAGAAGATAAACAAAATTAATAAACCAAAAGCCAGTCTCATCAAGAAACAAAGGAAGAAGACTCAAATCATTAGAATTAGAAATGAAAAAGAAGTAACAACTGACACTGCAGAATTACAAAGGATCATGAAAGATTACTACAAGCAAGTATATGCCAATAAAATGGACAACCTGGAAGAAATGGACAAATTCTTAGAAAAGAATAACCTTCCAAACCTGAACCAGGAAGAAACAGAAAATATAAACAGACCAATCACAAGCCCTGAAATTGAAACTGTGATTAAAAATCTTTGAACAAACAAAAGCCACGGACCAGAGGGCTTCACAGTTGAATTGTATCAAACATAAAGAGAAGAGCTAACACCTATACTTCTCTAACTCTTCCAAAATGTAGCAGACGGTGAAACACTCCCAAACTCATTTTAGGTGGCCACCATGACCCTGATACCAAACCCAGACAAGGAAGTCACACGAAAACTACAGGCCAATATCACTGATGAACATAGATGCAAAAATCCTCACAAAATACGAGCAAACATTATCCAGCAACACATTAAAAGGATCATACACCATGATCAAGTGGGGTTTATCCCAGGAATGCAAGGATTCTTCAATATACGCAAATTAAACAATGTGATGCACCATATTAGCCAATTGAAGGAGAAAAACCACATGGTCATCTCAATAGATGCAGAAAAAGCTTTTGACAAAATTCAACACCCATTTATGATTTAAAAAACCCTCCAGAAAGTAGGCATAGAGGGAACTTACCTAAGCATAATAAAGGCCATATATGAGAAACCCACAGGCAACATCATTCTCAGTGGTGAAAAATGAAACCATTTCCACTAAGATCAGGAGAAAGACAAGGTTGCCCACTCTCACCACAAATTTAACTTGATTTTGGAAGTTTTAGCCACAGCAATCAGAAAAGAAAAATAAATAAAAGGAATCCAGTTTGGAAAAGAAGGAGTAAAATTGTCACTGTTTGCACATGACGTGATACTATACATAGAGAATGGTAAAGATGCTACCAGAAAGCTACTAGAGCTCAAGCAATGTATCTGGTAAAGTAGCAGGACACAAAATAAATGCACAGAAGTCTCTTGCATTCCTATACACTAATGATGAAAAATCTGAAAGGGAAATTAAGGAAACACTCCCATTTACCACTGCAACAAAAATAATAAAATACCTAGTAATAAACCTTCCTAAGGAGACAAATGAGGTGTGTGCAGAACGCTATAAGACACTGATGAAAGAAATTAAAGATGTTACAAACAGATGGAGAGATATACCATATTCTTGGATTGGAAGAATCAACATTGAGAAAATGACTGTATTACCCAAAGCAATCGACAGATTCAGTGCAATCCCTATCAAACTACCAATGGCGTTTTTCACAGATCTACAACAAAAAATTGCACAAGTTGTATGTAATGACAGAAGACCCCGAATAGCCAAAGAAATCTTGAAACAGAAAAATGGAGCTGGAGGAATTGGGCTCCTTGACGTCAGACTATACTACAAAGCTACAGTAATCAACACAGTATGGTACTGGCACAAAAACAAAAATACGGATCAATATAACAGGATATAAAGCCCAGATATAAACCCATGCACATATGGTCACTTTATTGTTGGTAATGGAGGCAAGAATGTACAATGGAGAAAAGAAAGCCTCTTCATTAAGTGGTGCTTGGAAAACTAGACAACTATATGTAAAAGAATGAAATCAGAATACTTCCTAAGACTGTATACAAAGATAAACTCAGAATGGATTAAAGATATAAATGTAAGGCCAGCCCCTATAAAACTCTTAGAGGAAAGCATAGGCAGAACACTCTATGACATAAATCACAGCAAGATCCTTTTTGACTCGCCTCCTAGAGAAATGGAAATAAAACCAAAAATGAACAACTTGGATCTAATGAAACTTAAAGGCTTTTGCACAGCAAAGGAAACCATACACAAGATGAAAAGACAACCCTCAGAATGGGAGAAACGTTTTGCAAACAAAACAACTGACAAAGGATTAATCTCCAAAATATACAAGCAGCTCATGCAGGTCAATATCAAAAAACAATTGAATCCAAAATTGGGCAGAAGATCTAAATAGACATTTCTCCAAAGAAAATATACATATTAACAACAAATACATGAAAGGAAGCTCAACATCTCTAATCATTAGAGAAATGCAAATCAAAACCACAATGAGGTATCACCTCACACTGGTCAGAATGGCCATCATCAAACAATCTACAAACAGTAAATTCTGGAGAGGGTGAGGAGAAGAGGGAACCCTCTTGCACTGTTGGTGGGAATGTAATTTGATACAGCCACTATGGAGACCAGTATGGAGGTTCCTTAAAAAACTAAAAATAAAACTACCATACGTCCTAGCAATCCCACTACTGGGCATATACCTTGAGAAAACCATAATTCAAAAAGAGTCACGTACCACAGTATACATTGCAGCAGTATTTACAAGAGCCAGGACATGGAAGCAGCCTAAGTATCCATTACCAGGTTGATGGATAAAGATGTGGCACATATATACAATTGAATATTATTCAGCCATAAAAAGAAATGAAATTGAGTTATTTGTAGTGAGGTGGATGGGCCTAGAGTCTGTCATACAGAGTGAAGTAACTTAGAGTAAAACAAATACCGTATGCTAACACATATATATGGAATCTAAAATATGTATATATTGCTTTGAAGAACCCAGGGGCAGGACAGGAATAAAGACACAGGCGTTGAGAATGGACTTGAGGACACAGGGAGGGGAAGAGTAAGCTGGGACGAAGCTTGAGCATGGCATTGATATATATACACTACCAAATATAAAATAGATAGCTAGTGGGAAGCAGCTGCATAGGACAGGGTGATCAGCTTGGTGATTTGTGACCACCTAGAGGGGTGGGATAGGGAGGGTGGGAGGGAAGCTCATGAGGGAGGGGATATTGGGATATATGTACATGTATAGCTGATTCACTTTGTTATGCAGCAGAAGCTAACACAGCATTGTGAAGGAATTATACTCCAATAAATATGTTTATAAAAAATAGAATAAAATACCCAGGATAAATCTGCCTAAAGACGGAAAATACCTGTACTTTACTGTAAGATACTGATTAAAGAAATCAAAGATGACACAAACAGATGGAGAGATATACCATGTGCTTGGATTGGAAGAATCAATATTATTAAAATAAACATACTACCCAAAGCTGTCTACAGATTCAATGCAATCCCTATCAAATTGCCAATGGTGATTTTCACAGGATTAGAGCAAAAACATTTACAATTTCTATGGAAACACAAAAGACCCCGAATAGCTGAAGCAATCTTGTGAATGAAAGATTGAGCTGGAGGAATCAGCCTTCCTGGCTTCAGAATATACTACAAAGCTATAGTAATCAAAACAGTATGGTCCTGGCCCCAAAATAGAAATATAGATCAATGGAATAGGAGAGAAAGTCTAGGGATAAACCCACACACCTATGCTCAACTAATCTATGACAAAGAAGGCAAGAATATACAGTAGGTAAAAGTGTCTCTTCAGTAACTGGTGCTGGGGAAATTGGACAGCTAAATGTTAAAAATGAATTTAGAACACTCCCTAGTACATACAGGAAAGTAAACTCGAAGTGGATTAAAAACCTAAATGTGAGGCTGGATACTATAAAACTGATAGAGGAAAATACAGGCAGAACACTTTCTGACATAAATCACTGAAAGATCTTTTTTGACCCACCTCATAGAGTAATGGAAATAAAAACAAAAAGAAAAAAATGGAACCTAATTGAACTCAAAAGCTTTTGCACTGCAAAGAAAACCATAGAGAAAGCAAAAAGTGAACCCTCAGAATTGGAGGAAGTATTTGCAAATGAAGCATCTGGCAAGGGATTTATCTCCAAAATATACAAACAGCTCATGCAACTCAATAACAAAAGAACCAACAACCCAATCAAAAAATGGCTGGAAGACCTAAATAAACATTTTTCCAAAGAAGACATATAGATGGCCAACAAACACATGAAAAGATGCTCAACATCACTGATTATTAGAGAAGTGCAAATCAAAACTACAATGAGGTATCACCACCTACTGGTTGGAATGGCCATCATCAAAAAATC
The DNA here is from genome assembly GCF_003031525.2 of Neophocaena asiaeorientalis asiaeorientalis. Lineage (NCBI taxonomy): Eukaryota > Metazoa > Chordata > Mammalia > Artiodactyla > Phocoenidae > Neophocaena > Neophocaena asiaeorientalis. The sequence continues at coordinate 336,231 of NW_020172447.1, read as the reverse complement.
TACAAACAATAAATGCTGGGGTGGATGTGGAGAAAAGGGAACCCTCATACACTGTCCGTGGCAATGTAAATTGATACAGCCACTATGGAAAACAGTATGGAGGTTTCTTAAAAAACTAAAAATAAAGTTACCATATGACCCAACAATCCCACTACTGGGCATATACCCCAAGAAAACCATAATTCAAAAAACATATGTACCCCGGTGTTCAAAGCAGCACTATATACAATAGCAAGGACATGGAAGTAACTTAAATGTCCATCAAAAGAGGAATGAATAAAGAAGATATGGTACATATATACAATGCAATATTAGTCAGCCATAAAGAGGAATGAAATTAGGTCATTTGTAGAGATGTGCATGGACCTAGAGAGTGTCATACTGAGTGAAGTATGTCAGAAAGGGAAAAGCAAATATCGTATAATAATGCATATATGTGGAATCCAGAAAAATGGTATAGATGATCTTATTTGCAAAGGAGAAATAGGCAGATGTAGAGAACAAATGTTTGGATACCAAGGGGGAAGAGGGTGTGGAGGGAGGAATTGGGGGACTGGGATTGACACATATACATTATTGATACTATGTATAAAATTGACAACTGATAGGAACGTACTGTAAAACCAGGGAGCTCTACCTAATGCACTGTGATAACCTAAATGGGAGGGAAGTCCAAAAAGCAAGGGATATCTGTATGTGTGTGGCTGATTAATTTTGTTGTGCAGTGGAGGCTAACACATTGTAAAGCAATCATACTCCAATAAAATTTTTTTAAAAATAAAAGAATTAACTCCTTTCCATCCACCAGTTTGGAAGGTATACATTTTATTCCTTTTGTTTTATTGATCATTCTTAAATTTTATAATGCATTTTTGGTTTCAAAATTATTTAATATATTAATTGGGTATAATAAACATACAATAAACTGCACATATTCAAAGTACAAGAAAATGCTTAACATCATTAATTATCAGAGAAATGCAAATCAAAACTACAATGAGATATCACCTGACACATGTCAGAATGGCCATCATCAAAAAAATCTACAAACAATAAATGCTGGAGAGGGTGTGGTGAAAAGGGAACCCTCCTACATTGTTGGTGGGAGTGAAATTGGTACAGCCACTGTGGGGAACAGTATGGAGACAACTGAAAATAGAGCTAACATATGACCCAGGAATCCCACTCCTGGTTATATGCACAGAGAAAACCATAGTTCAAAAGATACATGCACCCCTATATTCATTGCAGCACTATTTACACTAGCCAGGACAGGGAAACAACCTAAATGTCCATTGACAGATGAATGTATAAAAAACAGTAGATACATATATACGATGGAATAGTATTCAGCCATAAAAAAGAATGAAATAATGCCATTTGCAGCAACATGGATGGACCTAGAGATTTTCATACTAAGTAAGTCATACAGAGAAGGACAAATATCATATGATATCACTCATGTGGAATCTAAAACATATCATAAATGAACTTATTTATAACACAGTAATAGATTTATACATGTAGAAAATAATCTTGTGGTTACCAGGGGTGAATGAGGGGAGGGAAAATTGGAGATTGGGGTCGACATATACACACTACTATATATAAAATAGATAACTAATAAGGACCTATTGTATAGCACAAGGCACTCTACTCAATACTCTGTAATGACGTATATGGGAAAAGAATCTAAAAAATAATGGATATATGTATATGTATAACGGACTCCCTTTGCTGTAAAGCAGAAGGTAACACAACATTGTATATCAACTATACTCCAATAAATATTAAAATAAAAGATAGAATGTAAAATGCCACCGACTAACCTCATCTCAATGGAAGGGACTATCTATCAAAAGGCATTAATCAGAAAAAGGAAAAGAAAGATTATTACAGACAATGTTTTCTCTTCTTTAGACAGCACAGCTTATTCCAGTTCACTCCTTTTTTTTTCAGGCTCCCCTCTCAGATATATATATATTTTTTTGAGTGAGGCAGAATATGGAGTAGAGTGTTCACATTCTGGTGACATAATGCTTGTCTTTAAATCCTGACCCCATTACTTATTAGTGGTGCCTCTTTGGGCATTTTTCTTAACCTCTCTGGGCCTTTGTTTGCCCATTTTCAAAATGAGGAATGTAATAAATAGGAAATAGGACTGTGGTGAAGATTAAATGCGATAATGCAAGTAAAATATTTTGATTAGTCTGGCATATAGTAACTGTCAAATTTCACTAAGATAATAATACAAACCTTTATTGACCCCTTTTAACTATGAATGCTTTTTTGAATGTTATCCACATTCCCTCAGATATTATCATCTAGAGGCGGTGTGTATGGATTGATGGACAACTCTATGCATGGGGAAATGAAGCCTCTTAGTTGCTTCATCTTCTCTTGGAGTTACCATTTCTTTTGCCTTCCTTAAGGAAGTTCTCCCTTCCTTGACACTTTATGTAATCTGGTTTTGCAATGTTTCCAGCATATCTGTCTTCTTGGAATTAATGTAGAGAGCCACATACTCTAGAATGGAGTTCTGGTTTTAATTCCTATCTTTTGGTAGACTGGATGTCCACCATTTTTCCCCTCTCATCTCTCAGTAAACTTATTCCCACCTAAGGAATGACAAGCAAGTGGAAGGTGTTGAAAATCAGTGTTTGCTGACTGTGTGTTAGAATAAATTAGAGAGTCCTGTAAAAATACAGATTCATTGGCCCCATCCCTAGAGATTCTGATTCAGTCTCTCTGAGGCAGAGTCTGAGAATCTTTATTTTTTAACGTTCTCCAGACAATTTTGATGCCATGATATATAGTCATTCTTTTAGAAACTTGTTTAAAATGATGATTAGATTATTGGTCAGAGAATCCTGGGAGATTCCAGTCGCTACTTCAGCCAGTTTCAACCACTTTGGCAGTCACATACACATACCTATATGCCCAGATTCCCATATATACATATATCCGTACATACTCATATATGTGAGTATTCATGGTTATGATTCCAAAGGGTGCCAAGATATTCAGAACAGGCTAGGTTTATTTGCCTGGGATTTCCCATGCCTCAGCATTTGCTATCTTGAATCAGAGGAACTGAAACAAAAATTAAAATTCACATGAATAAATATTAAAGGAATTTATATAAGCTTTCAAATAATGCTTTTTGTACATTTGTAACATTTAAACTTCTGATGATACTGAAGCTAAAAAGTATACTAAGACTTTTGGGACATACTATATATGCACTTTTTTTCTGAAGAATTTGAGAGTTTTCTAAAAACAAGGAAATGATCTTGCATAACCACAGTATAATTCTTAAAACAATGAAATTAACATTGATATGATACTATTATCTAATGTACAGATCTTATTATTAATTCAGCTAACTGAAAGGGAATCTTAGTTCATCTGTTGCCTTTGATTGTCACATTACTTTTTTGTAGTAAACATTTTTAAAATTTTTTTAACTTTTTAAATTAAACTTTTTATTTCAATATAACAAACGTACAAGAAAGTGTACAAATCTTATGTGTAACATGCAATGAACTTTTAAAATTGATCACACCTCTATAACCACCACCCAGGTGAAGAAATAGAACAGTTCTTGGAAAACCACTCTTTGGGGCCTCCCCCAATCATTATTCCCATTCATTCTCTCCAAAGGTAATCACTAACCTGACTTCTAGACTAGTTTAGACTCTTTTAGAATTTTAAATAAATGGAATTACAGTATGTATTCTTTTATGTCTGGCTTCTTTTTCTCAGTATTATGTTTCTGAGATTTAGCCATGTTGTCTGAATTGCAATAGTTTGTTCATACTCATTGTTGTATAGGTTTGCATTTAATTATTTTTAGATTAGTAATTGTAATCTTATTTATGGAGTTAACAGACTCAAACCTACATTAGATTAAAATCACTGCTCACATTGATATTAAAAGAACATCAGCAGATTGCCTTCAATCATGCATTAAACTAGATAATTTAATCCTTTTGCTTATCTCCCTTTATATCCACAGTTAAATGGTACACTATCTTAAATCCTTTTTGTAACAAGGAAGGGAATGAATAAAAGTTGGGATGCTAGATGTGTGATCCGAAGCCTTCACTCTTCAGGAGAAGGTTCACACCAGAGTTCAGGGTTCCCTCCTGACTATACGGTATTATGCTGGGTGGAGTGACTGGTTTACAGTGAGAGTATATCTCCATCTTTCCTGCCAAATTCCATGTGGATATTTTCTCATTTGCCCAATACATAGGAGTCACTCAGCTAGTTTCTGGATTTCTCTCAGAGGGAATTGCTGTGTGTGTCTGTGGGAGGAGGGACGTTTAGTAGACACCTATGTCACCATCTTGGTCTCCTCTAAATCTGTATTTTTTTTAAATTTTATTTTATATTGGAGCACAGTTGATTAACAATGCTGTGGTAGTTTCAGGTGTACAGCAAAGTGATTTAGTTATATATATACATATAGTTATTCTTTTTCAAATTATTTTCCTATTTAGGTTATTATAGTATGTTGAGCAGCATTCCCTATGCTATACAGTAGGTCCTTGATGGTTATCTATTTTAAATATAGCAGTGTGTACCTGTCAATCCCAAATTCCCAATCTATCCCTGCCCCCTTTTTTTCCCTAGTAACCATAAGTTTGTCTTCTAAGTCTGAGTCTGTTTCTCTTTTTTGTAAATAAGTTCATGTGTATCATTTTTTAAGACTCTGCATATAAGCAATATATGATATTTGTCTTTCTCTGTCTGACTTACTTCACTTAGTATGATAATCTCCAGGTCCATCCATGTTGCTGCAAATAGCATTATTTCATTCTTTTCTATGGCTGAATAATATTCCATTGTAAAATTGTACCACATCTTTTTCCATTCATCTGTCAATGGCCATTTAAGTTGCTTCCATGTCCTGACTATTGTAAATACTGCTGCAAGGAACATTGGGGTACATGTATCTTTTTGAATTATGGTTTCCTCAGGGTATATGCCCAGTAGTGGGATTGCTGGGTCATATGGTAGCTCTATTTTTAGTTTTTTAAAGAACCTCCATACTGTTTGTTCTCCATAGTGGCTGTATCAATTTACATTCCCACCAATAATGCAAGAGAGTTCCCTTTTCTGCACACCCTCTCCAGCATTTATTGTTTGTAGATTATTTGCTGATGGCCATTCTGACTGGTGTGAGGTAATATCTTGTATTTTTGATTTGCATTTCTATGATAATTAGTGATTTTTGAGCATCTTTTCTTGGGCCTTTTGGCCATCTGGATGGCTTCTTTGGAGAAATGGCTATTAAGTCTTCTGCCCATTTTTTGATTGGGTTGTTTGTTTTTTGATATTGAGCCACATGAGCTCTTTGTAAATTTTGGAGATGAATCCCTTTTCAGTCACATCATTTCCAAGTATTTTCTCTCATTCTGTTGGTTTTCTTTTCGTTTTGTTTGTGCTTTCATTTGCTGTGCAAAAGCTTTTGAATTTAATTAGGTTCCATTTGTTTATTTTTGTTTTTATTTCAATTACTCTGGGAGACACATTGAAAAACATATTGCTGCGATTTGTGTCAAAGAATGCTATGCCTATGTTTTCCTCTAAGTTTTATAGTATCTGGTCTTACATTTAGGCCTTGCAGGGTTTTTTAAAAATTTATTTATTTATTTATTTATTTTTGGCTGTGTTGGGTCTTCGTTTCTGTGCGAGGGCTTTCTCTAGTTGCAGAGAGCGGGGGCCACTCTTCATCACGGTGTGCAGGCCTCTCACTGTTGCGGCCTCTCTTGTTGCGGAGCACAGGCTCCAGACGTGCAGGCTCAGTAGTTGTGGCTCACGGGCCCAGTTGCTCTGCGGCATGTGGGATCTACCCAGACCAGGGCTCGAACCCATGTCCCCTGCATTGGCAGGCAGATTTTCAAACACTGCGCCACCAGGGAAGCCCAGTCTTGCAGTTTTAAATTGCATTTCCTTACTATGAGAGAGATTGGTCTTCTTTTCATATGCTTAATGGTACACACACATATACACAGATGTATACATACTATGTATGAGAATTGTCTGTTCATGTCTTTTGACATGTTTTTATTTATATTTTTTAAGCATCCTTATTGGAGTATAATTGCTTCATAATGGTGGGTTAGTTTCTGCTTTATAACAAAGTGAATCAGCTATACATATACATATATCCCCATATCCCCTCCCTCTTGTGTCTCCCTCCACCCCTCCGTATCCCAGCCCTCTAGGTGGTCACAAAACACTGAGCTGATCTCCCTGTGCTATGGGGCTGCTTCCCACCAGCTATCTATTTTATATTTGGTAGTATATATTAGTTGATGCCACTCTCTCACTTCGTCCCAGCTTACACTTCCTCCCACCCCGTGTCCTCAAGCCCATTCTCTACATCTGCATCTTTATTCCTGTCTTGTCCCTAGGTTCTTCATTACCTTTTTTTTTTTTTTTTAGATTCCATATATATGTGTTAGGACATGGTATTTGGGGTTTTCTTCTGACTTACTTCACTCTGAATGACAGAGTCTAGGTCCATCCAACTCACTACAAATAACTCAATTTCATTTCTTTTTATGGCTGAGTAATATTCCAATGTATATATGTGCCACATCGTCTTTATCCATTCATCTGTCGATGGACACTTAGGTTGCTCCCATGTCCTGGCTATTGTAAATAGAGCTTCAGTGAACACTGTGGTACATGACTCTTTTTGAATTATGGTTTTCTCAGTGTATATGCCCAGTAGTAGGATTGCTGGGTCATATGGTAGTACTATTTTTAGTTTTTTAAGAAAACTCCGTACTGTTCTCCATAGTGGTGATACATACATTCATATATACACTTACATTCCCACCAACAGTGCAACAGGGTTCCCTTTCCCCACAACCTCTCTAGCATTTACTCTTTGTAGATTTTTTGATGATGGCCAGTCTGACCCGTGTGAGTTGATACCTCATTGTAGTTTTGATTTGCATTTCTTTAATGATCTGTGATGTTGAGCATCCTTTCATGTGTTTGTTGGCAATCTGTATGTCTTCTTTGGAGAAACGTCTATTTAGGTCTTCTGCCCATTTCTGGATTCAGCTGTTTGTTTTTTCTTACATTGACCTGCATGAGCTGCTTGTAAATTTTGCAGGTTAATTCCTTGTCAGTTGCTTCATTTGGAAATATTTTCCCCCATTCAGAGGGCTGTCTTTTTGTCTCGTTTATGGTTTACTTTGCTGTGCAAAAGCTTTTAAGTCTCATTAGGTCCCCGTTGTTTATTTTCATCTTTATTTCCATTTCTCTAGGAGGTGGGTCAAAAAGAATCTTGCTGTGATTTATGTCATAGAGTGTTTTGCCCATATTTTCCGCTAAGAGTTTCATAGTGTCTGGTCTTACATTTAGGTCTTTAACCCATTTTGAGTGTATTTTTGTGTATGGTGTTAGGGAGTGTTCTACTTTCATTCTTTTCCATGTACCTATCCACTTTTCCCAGCATCATTCATTGAAGAGGCTCTCTTTTCTCCATTGTATATTATTGCCTGCTTTATGAAAAATAAGGTGACAATATTTGTGTAGGTTTCTCTCTGGGCTTTCTATCCTGTTCCATTGATCTATCTTTCTGTTTTTGTGCCAGTACCATACTGTCTTGATTACTGTAGCTTTGTAGTATAGTCTGAAGTCCAGTAGCCTGATTCTGTCACCTCCATTTTTCTTTCTCCAGATTGCTTTGGCTATTCGGGTTCTTCTGTCATTCCATACAAATTGTGAAATTTTTTGTTCTTGTTCTGTGAAAAATGCCGTTGATAGTTTGATAGGGATTGCATTGAATCTGTAGATGGCTTTGAGTAGTATAGTCATTTTCACAATGTTGATTCTTCCAATCCAAGAACACGGTATATCTCTCTATCTGTTTGTATCATCTTTAATTTCTTTCATCAGTGTCTTATAGTTTTCTGCATACAGGTCTTTTGTCTCCTTAGGTAGGTTTATTCCTGGTATTTTATTTTTTGTGTGTGTGATATTAGAGTGTTTCCTTAATTTCTCTTTCATATTTTTCATCATTAGTGTATAAGAAAGCAAGAGAGTTCTGTGCATTAATTTTGTGTCCTGCTACTTTACCAAATTCATTGATGAGCTCTAATAGTTTTCTGGTAGCATCTTTAGAATTCTCTATGTATAGTATCGTGTCCTCTGCAAACAGTAACAGCTTTACTTCTTCTTTACCAATTTCGATTCCTTTTATTTCTTTTTCCTCTCTGATTGCTGTGGCTAAAACTTCCTAAACTGTGGTGAATAATAGTGGTGAGAGTGGTCAAACTTGACTTGTTCCTGATCTTAGTGGAAATGCTTTCATTTTTCACCATTGAGAATGATGTTAGCTGTGCATTTGTCATACATGGCCTTTATTATGTTCAGGTAAGTTCCCTGTATGCCTACTTTCTGCAGGGTTTTTATCATAAATGGGTGTTGAATTTTGTAGAATACTTTTTATGCATCTATTATGATAATCATATGGTTTTTCTCCCTCAATTTGTTAATATCGTTTATCACATTGATTGATTTGCATATATTGAAGAATCCTTGCATTCCTGGGGTAAACCCCACTTGATCATTGTGTATGAACTTTTTAATGTGCTGTTGGATTCTGTTTGCTAGTATTTTCTTGTGGATTTTTGCATCTATGTTCATCAGTGATATTGACCTGTAGTTTTCTTTCTTTGTGACATCTTTGCCTGGTTTTGGTATCAGGGTGATGGTGGCCTCTTAGAATGAGTTTGGGAGTGTTCTTCCCTCTGCTATATTTTGGAAGAGTTTGAGAAGGATAGGTGTTAGCTCTTCTCTAAATGTTTGATAGAATTCTCCTTTGAAGCCATCTGTTCCTGGGCTTTTGTTTTTTCAAAAATTTTTAATCACAGTCTCAATTTCAGTGCTTGTGATTGGTCTGTATATATTTTCAATTTCTTCCTGGTTTAGTCTCAGAAGTTTGTGCTTTTCTAAGAATTTCTTCCAGCTTGTCCATTTTATTGGCATAGAGTTGCTTGTAGTGATCTCTTATTATCCTTTGTATTTCTGCAGTGTCCATTGTTACTGCTTCTTTTTCATTTCTAATTCTATTGATTTGAGTCTTCTCCCTTTTTTTCTCGATGAGTCTGTGTAATGGTTTATCAATTTTGTTTATCTTCTCAAAGAACCAGCTTTTAATTTTGTTGGTCTTTGCTATTATTTCCTTCATTTCTTTTTCATTTATTTCTGATCTGATCTTTATGATTTCTTTCCTTCTGCTCACTTTGGGGTTTTTCTGTTCTTCTTTCTTTAGTTGCTTTAGGTGTAAAGTTAGTTTGTTTATTTGAGATGTTTCTTGTTTCTTGAGGTAGTATTGTATTTCTATAAACTTCCCTCTTAGAACTACTTTTGTTGCATCTCATAGGTTTTAGGTCATCATGTTTTCAATGTCATTTGTTTCTATGTATTTTTTTATTTCCTCTTTGAATTCTTCAGTGATCTCTTGGTTATTTAGTAGTGTATTGTTTAGCTTCCATGTGTTTGTAGTTTTTACAGAGTTTTTCCTGTAATTGATATCAAGTCTCATAGTGTTCTGGTGAGAAAAGTTACTTGATACAATTTCAACTTTTTGAAAATTACCAAGGCTTGATTTGTGACCCAAGATATGATCTATCCTGGAGAATGTTCCATGAGCACTTGAGAAGAAAGTATAGTCTGTTGTTTGTGGATGAAATGTCCTATAAATATTAATCAAGTACGTCTTGTTTAATGTATCATTTAAAGCTTCTGTTTCCTGATTTCTTTTCATTTTGGATCATCTGTCCATTGGTGGAAGTGGGGTGTTAAAGTCCCCTACTATGATTGTGTTACTGCTGGTTTCCCGTTTGCTGTTAGCATTTGCCTTATGTATTGAGGTTTTCCTATGTTGGGTTCATCAATATTTACAATTGTTATATCTTCTTCTTGGATTGATCCCTTGATCATTATGTAGTGTCCTTCTTTGTCTCTCATAATAGGCTTTATCTTAAAGTCTATTTTGTCTGTTGTGAGAATTGCTACTCCAGCTTTCTTTTGATTTCCATTTGCATGGAATATCTTTTTCCATCCCCTCACTTCCAGTCTGTATATTTCCCTAGGTCTGAAATGGGTCTCTTGTAGACAGCATATATACTGGTCTTGTTTTGCTGTCCATTTAGCCGGTCTATGTCTTTTGGTTGGAGCATTTAATTCAATTACATTTAAGGTAGTTATGGATATGTATATTCCTATTACCATTTTCTTAATTGTTTTGAGTTTTTTATTGTAGGGTTTTTTCTTCTCTTGTGTTTCCTCCCTAGAGAAGTTCCTTTAGAAATTTTTATAAAGCTGGTTTGCTATTGCTTAATTCTCTTAGCTTTTGTTTGTCTGTAATGTATTAATTTCTCCCTCAAATATGAGTGAGATCCTTGCTGGGTAGAGTAATCTTGGTTGTATGTTTTTCCCTTTCATCACTTAAAAAATGTTCTGCCACTCCCTTCTGTCTTGCAGAGTTTCTGCTGAAAAATCAGTGGTTAACCTTATGGAGATTCCCTTGTAAGGTATTTGTTGTTTTTCCCTTGCTGCTTTTACTATTTTTTCTTTGTATCTAGTTTTTGATGGTTTGATTACTATGTGTCTTGGTGTGTTGCTCCTTGGATGTATCCTGTATAGGACTCTGTGTGCTTCCTGGATTTGATTGACTATTTTCTTTACCATAATAGGGAAGTTTTCAACTATAATCTCTTCAAATATTTTCTCAGTCCCTTTGTTTTTCTCTTTTTCTTCTGGGAACCTATAGTTTGAATATTGGTGCATTCATTGTTCCCAGAGATCTCTGAGACTGTCCTCAATTCTTTTCATTCTTTTTTCTTTATTCTGCTCTGTGGTAGTTATTTCCACTATTTTATCTTTGAGGTCACTTATCTGTTCTTCTGCCTCAGTTATTCTGCTATTGTTTCCTTCTAGAGAATTTTTAATATCATTTATTTGTTGTTCTTCATTGTTTGTTTTCTTTTTAGTTCTTCTAGGTGCTTGTTAAACATTTCTTGTATTTTCTCTGTTGAATTTCCAAGATTTTAGATCATCTTTACTATCATTACTCTGAATTACTTTTCAGGTAGACTGCCTATTTCCTCTTAATTTGTTTGGTCTGGTGGGTTTTTACCTTGCTCCTTCATCTACTGTTTGCTTCTCTTTCTTCTCCTTTTGCTTCACTTAATGTGTTTGGTATCTCCTTTTCGCAGGCTGCACGTTTGTAGTTCCCATTGTTTTTGGTCTCTGCCCCTAGTGGCTAAAGTTGGTTCAGTGGGTTGTGTAGGCTTCCTTGTGGAGGGGACTGGTGCCTGTGTTCTGGTGGATGAGGCTCGGTCTTGTCTTTCTGATGGCAGGACTGCATCTCGTGGTGTGTTTTGGGGTGTATGTGACCTTATTATGATATTAGGCAGCCTCTGTGCTAGTGGGTGGGGTTGTGTTCCTGTCTTGCTTGTTGTTTGGCATAGTGTGTCCAGCACTGTAGCTTGCTGGTCATTGAGTGGAGCTGGGTCTTTGCGTTGAGATGGAGATCTCTGGGAGATCTTTTTCCAGTTGATATTACATGGAGCTGGGTGGTTTCTGGTGGGCTAGTGGCCTGAGCTCGGGTCTCTCACCTAAGAGGTACAGGTCTGACAGCTGGCCACAGCACCAACACCCTGTCAGCCACACGGCTCAGAAGAAAAGGGAAGAAGAGAGAAAGAAAGAAATAAAATAAAGTTATTAAAATATTTTTTTAATTATTAAAAGTTAAAAATATTAAATAGTAGTAAAGAAAGAAAAGAAAGAAAGAAGAGAGCAACCAAATGAAAAAACAAATCCACTAATGATAACAAGCACTAAAAACTATACCAAAATAAACCAAACACAAAAAAAACAGACAGACATAACCCTAGGACAAATGGTAAAAGCAAAGCTATATAGACAAAATTACACCAAAAAGCGTACACATACCCACTCACAAAAAGAGAAAAAGGATAAAAATGTATATATCTATATATATATAAAAAGGAAGAGACAATAAACAATAAACAAATCTTCCAATAATAATAAACTCTAAATTCTAAACTAAGATAAACATAAGGCCAGACACAAATTAGATGGAGAAAGCAAACCCGAAGTCTACAGTCACTCCCAACGTCCACTGCCTCCATTTTGGGATGATTCATTGTCTGTTCAGTTCTTCCAGAGTTGCAAGGTGAATGAAGTTGATTGTGGAGGTTTAATCTGCTGCTCCTGAGGCTTCTGGGAAAAAATTCCCTTTCTCTTCTTTGTTCACAGAGCTCCTGGGGTTCAGCTTTGGATTTGACACTGCCTCTGCCTGTAGGTCACCTGAGGGCATCTGTTCCCTGCCCATGCAGGACAGGGTTAAAGTAGCAGCTGATTAGGGGTCTCTGGCTCACTCAGACCGGGGGAAGGGAGGGGTACAAAATACGGGGTGAGCCTGCAGTGGCAGAGGCCGGTGTGATGTTGTAACAGCCTGAAGCGTGCTGTGTGTTCTTCCAGGGAAGTTGTCCCTGGATCATGGAACCCTGGCAGTGGCAGGCTGCACAGGCTCCCGGGAGGGCAGGTGTGGTTAGTGACCTGTGCTTGCACACAGGCTTCTTGGTGGCTACAGCAGCAGCCTTAACATGTCACGCCCGTCTCTGGTGTCTGCGCTGGTAGCCGCGGATTGCGCCTGACCCTGGATGCTCATTTAGGCGGTGCTCTGAATCCCCTCTCCTTGCGCACCCTGAAACAATGGTCTCTTGCCTCTTAGGCAGTTCCAGACACTTTCCCGGACTCCCTCCCGGCTAGCTGTGGCACACTAGCCCACTTCAGGCTGTGTTCACACAGGCAACCCCAGTCCTCTCCCTGGGATCTGACCTCTGAAGCCCAAGCCTCAGCTCCCAGCCTCCACCCGCCCTGTCGGGTGAGCAGACAAGCCTCTCAAGCTGGTGAATGCTGGTCGGCACTGATCCTCTGCGCAGGAATCTGTCTGCTTTGCCCTCTGCGTGCCTTTTTGTGCTCTTCTCCGTGGCTCCAAAGCTTCCCCACCACCACCCCTCTGTCACCGCCAGTGAAGTGGAAACTTTTCCTCCTTCACAGCTCCCTCCAATAGGTGCAGGTCCTGTCCCTATTCTTTTGTCTCTGTTTTTTCTTTCTTTCTTTTTTTTTTTTTTGCCCTACCCAGGTACGTGGGGAGTTTCTTGCCTTTTGGGAAGTCTGAGGTCTTCTGCCAGCATTCAGTAGGTGTTCTGTAGGAGTTGTTCCACATGTAGATGTATTTCTGATGTATTTGTGGGGAGGAAGGTGATCTTTACGTCTTACTCCTCCATCCACCTTGAAGGTCTCTCTCAAGACTGCTTTCTGAAGACTGGTTAGAACACCTTTCCCTAAGTGCTCTGATCTACCCTGTCTTTCAGTATTTTTACACTTTCTGTAGACTTTGTCTTTCTGGTGCTAGCTTTAGATTAATCTTAGACCTCTAGTCCTCTTTATTTCTCATGAATGAACTTTGCCCAGCATTGCCCTTGCTTTCTACAAAGGTTTGTGGAGGGGGACTATGAGTGATACCTCACTGGGATTTGGTGTTTATTTTCCTACTTACAATTAATTTGGAATTTGGGTGTTCTCTGTGTTTTCATGTGGAGGGCATGGCTTTGTGTACTTTTATGTGTTTCTAGTGGTTCTGTGTTGATTTATGGAGGATGTGTAGGGAGATTTAGATTTTTCATGGCCACAATTACCTCAACATAAGCATTTCCCATATGATTAAAAGTGCTTTGCAAATATTTTAATGGCTGCATAATATTATGATAGACAAAAGAACCAAAATTTATCAGATCATTTCCTTCTTATTGAGCATTTCATTTGTCTCCTTTTTTGTGATTACATAATTTGTGGATGAAGTCGTTCTAATGTTTACTTTGCATAGATTTGCTGAAGTAGAATTATTGTCTCAAGGTTATAAATATTAATAATCTTGATATAATTTGAATCCAGGGAGAACCAGTAGATCACATATGGATTTATTTTAATCAGCTAACTAAGGTTGCTTCCATCTTTTTTTCAGGTAGCACCCCTGTCTTCTACATATATAGCAGGAACCAGGTCTGAAATAGCTGGGAGGCATCAGTGTGGCTACTTCTGGTGTTTACAACCAGTATCTCTGCTTATTGATGGAACCATGTGCCATTATTGGTTATTAAATATTTGAAGATCTCCTGCAGCCGTAGTTTATAATATTTGTTTTCCTATGAGTGTATTGTCTTTTATCACTCTACTTGGGACACATACATATACAGCAACAACAAAAGGACAAGTGACCTCTATTTCAGCTCTCCTTTAGTCTGCCATCCCTGGGTTTTATAAGTGAAGAAGGGAAATAAGCAAGAGACTGAGCTGGCAAGGCTGTAACTTGGTGAACCTGATCAATCCTCACATTAATCATTACTGCCTTCATGACTTGTGTCAGAGACTGATAGTCTCATTTTTCCTCCACTTTCTGTTAGTGACTTCTCTTTCTTCCTCTCAGTCGATCAGTTTTATCAACTGCAAGTAATCAAAGCTTATCTTACTATTAATGCAACCAGAATTTTCACAGTAATATCATATTACTCATGTTTTCTTCATGAGTTGGTACACTCTGACATGACTCATGTGTTTTAGGGGAGCCACTATGACCTTGCTATTGTGGGGGTATTTTTGTTGTTGTGTTTTTGTTTTTGTTTTTCTGCCTCTAAATGTGAGGGAAGTAAACATTGTGCCCTCATTTGGAGTGGTGGTTAGAACTTTGACCAAGATATTCCTATGATTATTTTTACTCCCAATCTTATTATCTATCACATAACAAAACACAACAGGAAAACAGCCTCACCCTATAATCACATTTGAGAAGTTGTTATTCAAAAACAAAACAAAACAAAACAAAACTTCCCAGGCCTAACCCTGGACCCAATGAAACAGTCTCTTGTCTTGGGATCCAGGAATCTGTATTTCACAAAGCTTCCCTAATGTCTCTGGTGCCGTTTGTCACCTGACTATAGGCTCATTTTGGGGATGCATAGTTTCAGTGCATATTCTACATCAAACGATGACCCCAATATAGCTGTCAAATGGTCATCTCTGTTCCAGTTTCTAGAACTTGTTAACCTTGCTATATATTCATGATGTGCTCCAGGGTGCATACAAAACTTCATTTTCTAATATGCTCAGAATGTCATTCCCAAACCAAGAGCCTATAAAAATTCATTTGGTTTTCTGTGAATTGAATGTTTTTTTTTACATGTTAATTCTTCTGTTAATTTGAAATTGAATATGTTTGGTTGTGAAATAGGGATCTAACTGATTTTTTTCCAAATTTTTAATTTTCTATGCTCCATTTATTGAATGTCTTCTTTTTTCACTAATTTATAATGCTGCTTTTATTGTTTATTAAGTTCTTATATTTACATGATGATCTTTTCATGAGCTCTTCACTTTTTCCATTTGTTATTCTTGTACTAGTATGACCTTGTTATTGTTGTAGCATCTTTAATCATTTTCCTATCAAGTAGCACAAATTCTCCCCAATTATTCTTCTTTAAAAAAATGTTTAAACCATTTTTGCCAACTCATTGTCCCATGTAAACTTTTTATCATGTTCCAGAAAACATAAGCTTTTTGACATTTTTATTTGAATCCTATTAAATCTAAAACTTAATTGGAGTCAAGTTGATAACTTTTCAATATTTAGTCTTTCTGTACAGAATCACAGTATATGTTTTCATTTATGCAGTTTTCTTTTTATATTTTATACTTTTTTCTAGATAAGTCCTAAATGTTTACGCATATTTATTCCTAGGTTTGATTATAAAAATAACATATACACACACACACATGCACAGAGTACCATTTTTCCTATTATCAATAAATTTTTGAACTGATTATTGCTAGTGTATAAGATGCTTATGATTTTTGTATCTTTATTTTCTGACCAAGGATTTTAACAAGATTTCCTGTGAGTTTTAACAATTTTTTAATTGTTTATCTTGGGTTTTTCGGGTGGACAGTTACGTCATTGATAAATAATTCTTACTCTATCTCCTTTCCAACAGCTCTAAGTTTCCTATTCCTTGTTTAATTACATTAAATGTCCTAGCTGTTCACTGCCTTTGCCATTCATTAAAATCATCTGGAGAATTTAAAAAACAACCAAGACTCACCTCCAGAGGTTCTGATTTACTTTACATGGAGAGGAGCCTGGACATTGTTATTTTCAAAGTTTCTCAGAGATTTCTAGAAGTTAGGTTTGAGAATCATTGTTCAAAACACTCTGATCCAATGATAAGTAGTAGTGTTGAAAGAAGGATTCCTTTCTGGCTTCTGATCTTAAGCTTTAACTATGATATCAACTGATCATTTGAGACAGATTCAGTGGTGTACTGGATGCACTCATACTGGCTTATGAGACCTGACTTTGCACATCTTTTCCAAACTTCAAGTTTATTGGCATCATGTGGTAGCTTGGAATTGGCCCCACTCCACAGAATTTGGCAAATGCTGCAAATCAAGGCTCCCCTCCTCTCCCAGCATACTATTGTAAATATTTCCTTCTATTCCTAATCTAAGGGTAATTTTTATCTTCATTACTATTTGAGTTTTATTGAAGCCACCTTTCATCATATTGACAACTTATCACCAAAGTTTTAAAACTTTCTATTTCTTGCAGTAATTTTTTTTCAGATGGATGCCTGTATTCTGATTCTTCAGAGTGTTTCCCTTATTTTGAGCTACATTGACTTCTCCTGGCCCTAATAACTTTTCAGTTTGTTGTTTCTATTACATTATAGACAAGGAGGAGTCAAATTTGGGTTTGTAAGATATTGGTTTGAGTTCTTGCTCAAACTTTCAGGTCCAAATGAGTAGAAAAGCGAAACATTACTCCAACAATCACTGCTGTGGTAAACCTCAGATTCAGAGGGTAGTTCGTTTGGGTGGAAAAGAAAATCTCAGTCACTAACTTAGAGGAATATCTTGACTGCATGTTTCTCCAATAATTCTCTATAAATACTATCTTGTCACAAAGATGTGCATAAGAATTAGGCAATATAAAGCTGAAATTGGCATTCTCTGAGAAGTAATTGGAATTCAGAAATCATAGTCATGTCAGTTACATGCAGACCCATATGTTTTACAATCAAATGAGCTGAAATTTGGGTAGATAGGTTCTTTTGAAGATTAAGAAGCCTAAATGCGACACATGGCTAAATTTATGGCCACTTTACCTTCACTGAGAATGGACAGGCCTTGGGCAGGGCCAAGATTTTACACAAATAAGGCTGCAGTAAGCTTCAGAATATACCAATTACCAATTTATATAGGAGGATATTATTCTCATTCAAGCAATTGAAGTGTTGATTCTATAGCTGGGAATCTTTTGCCTTTACTTAGTGCAAAAGGATGAAGCTTACCTACTATATGCCAGACACTTCTGAGAGAAAAGGATTATATAAGGGGAAGCACAGGCACAGGCTTAAAGTGGTTGCCCCTCTGGAGGGCATAGGCACTAAACCTCGTGGGCATCACTGCAGCACCTTCTCTGCCAGCATGCAGAGTGCAAGAGCTATGGAGGTGTGACTACTTCCACATGTATTTTGATGGGTGGAGGCAAAGGGCTGTTGTAAGCCATGGCCACCACAGAGAGTCCCCACTGGTGCAATGCCAAATGGAGCTGTGGGAATGGGGCTGCCTCCATTACCCCAGACTAGTAGAACCACATGTATGCAGTTTCAGCCTGGGAGTCACCCGCACTGAACTCTGACCCAGGAGAGCTGCAGAATGTGCTGTGCCGACCAAGCCATGGGAGCAGGGCCACCCAAAGCATTGGGGACAGGACCACTAACCCAGTGTGTCTAGAAGGCAGGATCCCCACCCAAACTGGCCTTAAGTTTTGGGACTTGCTCAATACCAGTACCCCTTTCTATTTTCTTATTTCTTCCTTTTGGAATGGGAGTGTTTGTTCTATGCCTGTCCCATATTTGTATTTTGGAAGCACCTAACATGCTTGATTTCGCAGGTTGCCAGCTGGAGAGCAGTTTGCTTCAGGACGAATTATCTCACCAGTATCTGATTTAGATGATATTTAGATAAGACATTGAACTTAGACATTTTTTTAAATCATAAACTTTATTTAACCCTATATATTAAGAATATTACCAATTTAATATGTAATATAACAAATTATTAATGAGATATTTTACATTCCTTTTTGTACTAATTCTTCAAAATGTGGTGTCTATTTTATACTTACAGAATACCTCAACTCCAACTAACCGCTATTTTTCCTTCCATTTTTATTGAGATATAATTGACATATATATGTTTAAGGTGTACAAAATAATGATTTGACTTACATACATCATGAAATTATTACCACAATAAGCTTACTAAAAATCCATAGTCTCATATAAATATAGCATAAAAGAAATAGAAAATAAGATTTACTGTTTTAACAACTTTCATATACAACATAAAGCAGTGTTAATTATCTTTGTCATGTTGTAAATTACATATCTAGTACTTACTGATCTTATAACTAGAAGCTTGTACCTTTTGACTACCTTCATCTAATTCCCCCTTCCTCCATGCCCTGTCTCTGATAACCACAAAGCTGACCTCTTTTTCTCTGAATTTGTTTGTTGGTTTTTGAAGTATAATTGACCTACAGCAGTGTGTTAGTTCCTGGTACACAAGATAGTGATTCAATATTTCTGTACATTTAAAAATGATCACCATGATAAGTATAGTTGTCATCTGTCACCTTACAAAGATATTACATAATTATTGACTGTATTCCCCACACTGTACATTTCATAATGTAACTAGAAGTTTAATCTCCCTAACCTATTTCTCTCCTCCCCTCAACCACTACTCCACTGACAACCACCTGTTTATTCTCTTTATCTATGACTCTGTTTGGTTATGTTTTCACGTTCGTTTTGTTTTTTTTAGATTCCACATGTAAGTGAAATCATACAGTATTTGTCTTACTCTGTCTGACTTATTTCACTTAGCATAATACCCCCTAGGTCCACCCATGCTGTGACAAGTAGCAAGATTCCATTCTTTTTTATGGCTGAGTAATATTCCACTGTGTATATATACCATATATTCCTTATCCATTCATTTGTCGATGGACACTTAGGTTGAACCTAACATATGGGTGCATATATCTTTTCAAATTATTGTTTTCATTTTCTTTGCATAAATACCCAGAGTGGAGTTTCTGGATTTTATGGTAGTTTTATTTTCAATTTTTTAAGGAATCTTCATATTGCTTTCCATAGGGGCTGCACCAGTGTACATTCCTACCAACAGTGAATGAGTGTTCTTTTCTCCACATCTTCACCAACACTTATTATTTCTTGTCTTTTTGATAATAGCCAGTCTGACAGATGTGAGGTGTTAGCTCATTGTAGTTTTGATTTGCATTTCCCTAATGATTTTGAACATCTTTTCATGCACCTGTGGCTATCTGTGTATCTTCTTTGGAAAAATCTCTATTCATGTCCTCTGTCATTTTTAAAATTGTGTTGTTGGTTTCTTTGAAGTGGAATTATATGATTTCTTTTTTATATTTTGAATATAATATATATATATTATCCTTGTATATATACTTGTTGTGTGTGTGTGTGTGTTGTATATGTGTGTGTGTGTATACATATATATATATATATATATATATATTCTTGTTGGATATATCATTTGCAAATATCTTCTTGCATTCAGTAAGGTGGCTTTTCATTTTGTTGATAGTTTCCTTTGCTGTGCAAAAGCTTTGTAAGTTGATGTAGTCTCACTTTTTTTTTGCTTTTATTTTCCTTGCCTGAGGAGACATATTCCAAAAAATATTACTAAGACTGATATCAAAGAGCCTACCACTTATGTTTTCTTCTAGATGTTTTATGGTTTCAGATCTTGTATTTAAGCGTTTAATTCATTTTGAGTTTATTTTTGTATGTGGCATGAGAAAGTAGTCCAGTTTGATTCTTCTGCATGTAACTAGCTGTCCAGTTTCCCCAAACCATTTATTGGAAAGAGGGTCTTCTCCCCATGGTATATTCTTGCCTCCTTTGTCATAGGTTAATTTACTATATAAGCATGGGTTTATTTCTGGATGCTCTATGCTGTTCCGTTGATCTATGGGACTGTTTTTGTGCCAGTACCATACTATTTTTATTACTGTAGCTTTGTAGTATAGTTTGAATTCAGGACATGTGATACGTCTACTTCTGTACTTCTTTCTCAAGTTTGTTTTGGCTATTTGCGGTCTTGTGTTTCCATACAAATTTTAGAATTATTTGTTCTACTTTTGTGGAAAATGCCATTTGTATTTTGATAGGGATTTCATTGAATATTATATTACTGTTATTTCTTTCTAGTTTAATTTCATATTGGTGTAAGGTTTTATTCTTTTGAATTTATTAAGGTCTGCTTTATGGCCCAGAATGTGGTCTATCTTGATGAATGTTCTATATGAACTTTAGAAGAATGTGTATTCACTTTTGTTGGATGAAGTAGTCTATAAATGTCAAATCCAGCTGATTGATGATGCTGTTCAGTTCAATTACTTACTGATTTTTTAACCGTTGTACCTATCAATTACCAATAAAGCGGTGTTGAAAAGCACATGTTTCAGTGCTTCTTTGTTGGATGCATATCTTTTAAGGATAGGTATGTATCCTTGGAGAATTAATCCTTCTATTTAATGGCCCTCTTTATCCCTGATAATTTCCTTGATCTGAAGTCTGCTTTGTTTGAAATGAATAGAGCTACCTCAGCTTTGTTTTTTATTAATGTTAGTGTGGTATATCGTTCTCCGTCCCTTTTTTAATCTGTATGTCTCTTTATATTTGAAGTCGGTTTCTTGTAGATAATATATAATTAAGTCTTATTTTATAATACACTCTGACAGTCTGTGTATTTTCATTGGTGTATTTATACCATTGACATTTAAAGTGATTATTGATATAGTTGGATTAATACCTACCATACTTGCTACATTTTTCTGGTCATGGTCCTTGTTCTTCATTTCTCTTTTCATTTTCCGCTCTTTTTCTGCCTTCTCTGGGTTTAACTGAGTATTTTTTATGATTCTATTTTTTCTATTCTGTTAACGTATAAATTATACTTTTTTAAAACTCATTTTTAATGGTTGCCCTTGCATTTGCAGCATACATTTACAATTTATCCAAGTCCTCTTTCAAATAATACCATACCACTACACTGTTAGTGCCAGTAATTTATAACAGAATGTTTCTAATTCCTCTCTTTAATCCCTTATAACATTTTTGTCATTCATTTCACTTTCCATAAGCTATAATCATTGAATACATTGTTGCTATTATTTTAAACTTTTATCTCTTAGACCAGTTAATAATAAGAGTAATAGTGTTTTGTTTACCTTCATTTATTTCTCCTCTAATACTCTTCATTTCTTTATGTAAATATGAATTATTGACCTATAGGTTTCTCTGTGAAGAACTTCTTTTAACATCTCTTGCAAGGGAGATCTACTGGTGACAAATTTTCTCAAATTGTAGATTTGTAGATCAAACAATTGTCCTTGTTTTTATTTCCTCTATTGTCTTTTGTTTATTTGAGAAAGTATTTATTTCTCATTCACCTTTGAAAGGTAATTTCTTTCTTTCAGGCTGATCTTTTTTTTCCTTTTAACACTTTAAATATTTCATTCCACTGTCTTCTTGTTTACATGGTTTCTTGAGAAAAGTTGGAATAATTCTTATTGTGCTCTTCCTTCAGTAAGGTGTTTTTTTCTTCTGGCTTCTATCAAGATTTTGTCTTTGGTTTTATTCAGTTTGATTGTGGTATGCCTAGGTGTAGATTCTTTTGATATATATCCTGATTGGTGTTTTACAAGATTCCTGGATTTGTGGTTTTGTGTTTATTATTAGTTTTCAGAAATTCTCAGTCATCATTGCTTAAGATGTTTCTGCTGTTCCTTTTTCTCTTTCTTCTCCTTCTAGTATTCCCATTGCATGTATGTTACACCTTTTGTTATTGTCCCACAGTTTTTGGATATTCTCTTCTGTTTTTTTCTTTCTTTTTTTTCCTCATTGCATTTTATTTTTGGAAGTTTATACTGACATATCTTCAAGTTCACTGATTATTTTCTCACCTGTGTCCATCAAAGGAATTCTTCATTCTGTTATGGTGTTTCTGATTTCTAAAATTTCCTTTTGATTCTTTCTTAAGGCTTCTATCTCTCTGCTTACATTAATCCAACTCCTTTTTTTAATGTTGTCCACTTTACCCATTATGATCCTTGGTATATTAATCATAGTTGTTTTAAATTCCTAGTTTGATAATTATAAAGTATCTGCCATATCTGAGTCTTATTATGATGCTTTCTGTGTTTCTTGAAACTTTTTTTGTCTTTTAGTGTTTTCTTGTAATTTTTGTTGCAAGCCGGACATTATGGGTAAAAGGAACTGAGGTAAATGGGTCTTTAGCATGAGGTTTTATTTATCTGGCTAGAGTTTAGCTTGTGTTTTTTGGTTGCTGTAACTGTAGGTCTCAGGGGCTAAACTTACCTCTGGTGTCCTTGTTTTTATTTCCTCTCTTGTCTTTTGTTTTCCCTAGAGACTTCTTAAATATTGTCTGAGAAGAATAATTCTTTTAGTCATATTCCCTTGTTATTATCCAGGAAGCCTGTTGATATGGTGGTAATGTGTGAGGGCAGGGGTAGTGTTCTACAATTCTACAGTTATGTGTCAGTATTTTAGTGAACCTGTGCTTCTGGCCTGTGACTTTCACAAGCATTTCTCAGTTTTGTTTCAGTTTTCTCCCTTAGAAGAGGCAGGAAGGGATTTCATTTCTGGAATTGGGAAATTTCCCCCTTCCCAGGTCAGTTAAGCTCTGGTAAAGTAGTTTCTCTTGAGGGTAGGCCTTATTAAGAAGAATGAAATGCTCTGTGCATATTTTTAAATGGCTAATTTTCTTATCCCCTTCTCAGAATTACAGTAACATGAGGGAATTTTTCTCAGATCTTCACTGTGAGAACCTGATAGGGCTCCTGGAGGTAAAATTCACAAAAACTTGGGAGTCTCCTAGGACTGGGCCTGCTTAAAATTTTTAACTCTCAATCTTGTCCACACTGAGCCACTAGCAATTTGCCAATTACAGATTGGGTTTTCCTAGCCCTGTACTGTTTCCCAAGGAGTTTTCTAACCTTGGGCTTCTGCTCTATAAGTTTTGATTCTCTGTATGTGCCTGTCTGTTTATTCAGTTTGCCCTATGACCTCAGTTCTCTGATGGAACTAAGAGGAGTTGACTTTCAGTTTGTTCCATTTTTTTTTCTTATTGTGTGAATGAAAGAGGTGGCTTCCAAGCTCCTTACATCCCTAGCTGGAATATAAGGGAATTTTTGAGACCTCAAAAACATGTTTGTCGTAAAGTTTTCATCTTTTGAAAACTGGTTAGAGTAACCATCTTTTAATTAATGTACTTTAAATGTAAGATAAAATGTAAGATCTTGTGGAATGTTAACTTTTTTCTCATTTTTTTCTTCTCAAATAGATCCTAAATGTCCAGGAGATGTTGATTTTCATAATAGTGAGTGGGACATTAAGACAATCACCAGCTCCTTGAAATTTTACCTCAGGTATATCTGATATGATTTGGAACATTCCTTTTCAGAGTTGATGAAATATTTCTGGATGGAGATTGGAGTTAATGTGGTCTCAATTTTGGGAGGTTGGATAGGATTGCTAAAGAAAAAAATAGTGAAAAAAATTTCTGTCAAAGAAGAATGTACATTAGGAGACTTTTTAAAATTTGGGAATTTAAGCGAGGGAAGCATTAAAATAATAGCATAGTTATTGAAATATGGCTTTTTTGAAGAAAATTGGCTTTAAAAAAGATTATTTAAAAATCACGCCCTTAAAATAATTGAAGTTTTGCCATTGTGCATAGATAGGGTGATGTCACAAATGGGCTCATAAGTAAAATCAGGAGTTGTGACATTTCAAGGTTGTTAACATGTTTTGGTGGATAATAACCATTTTGAAACATTAAATTGCATTTACACAAACATAATTTGTGTATTTGTATGTCTTTTGTTAAAATGGAAATAAAAACCAAAAAACTACAACCATAAAAATGTTAGAACTGAATGAAGTGATGGCAGTCGGGAAAAAAATTAACTTACAAGCAAAATTTGGGGATGCACAATGATGATGAATATATCATTCAGTTTATTGGCATAGATTTATATTACATAAAAATATTTGTGACATATGCACTTTTTAAAGTCAGTCATTTCTTACCATTTTCTATGTCCCATGTATGCACCATACTTTATGTGGTAAAATGTCTTCTTTTCAATTACTGTACTCTTTAGACATTAAGATAGGTACTTTAGCTATGGGAAATGTCATTAATCCAAAATAGATTGGGTCCCAGATATTGCTATTAAATGACCTTCTGCTGTAGCATCATCTTAGAACTTTAAGTAAACATGAATGCTCTTTCCAGGGGTATTTCTCCTGCATATGCCGAAGAAGAAAAGCACTGGTGTTGGAAGGTTTATTCTGTGCTAGGCTGTGTTCTAGTTGCTTACGTTGACAATATCATTGTTTTTTTTCTCACAATAATCTTATAAGGTAGGTGTTACCATACTCATTTTGCAGATGAAGAAATTAAATCATATCCCTCCCCCATTAAGTAATATTCATGATCATGGCTCATATTATTTGAACCTAAGTATCTCTGACTTATAAGGCCACTGGTATTGGAGCACCTTATTCCCCTATTCCCCACTGCCCAGGGGCTGTGGCCTTCTTGGAGTTGCTTGGGTAATTTAAGAAAGACAGAGCAATCTGCTATGCATACTTTCAGGAGACTCATGATGATGAGAATAACACAAGTAAATAACTCTGTGTCTCTAGCCTCCTTAAAAGGAGTTAGTTTTTTCAGAGATTTATATAGAGTAAGTCCCTCCCACATTACATCTTTCCCAGCTTATCCCATAACAAGCAGTGTAGCTCTTTTGAAAAATGAGAAGATCGAGCCTGAAAGTTTGAGTGGCCTGTACCCCCAATAAGAGCTATTTGTTCTTAAGTGTCTTATCCATGAACATTTAATATGTACTAGCCAGTCAACACCCTTTAGATTTCTTAAATGTGTCAGTATTTTCATAGTGGACTTCCTCCATCTGTGTTCTAGGCACCTAACTCACCCCTTGTCTCCAACACTTCTAGAAAATTACTGTAAAAAACATCCCTTCTCTCTTCTGTATCTTTACCCTCTCTCATTCAACAGGCTTTTTCCTCTCAGCATGTAAATATGCTCCAACATTACACATCTCTTTGCATTCATTTATTCTACCGTTCACTAAACCATTCAGTAAACATTTCCTGACCTACTCTATGCCTAGCATGGTGTCTGGCAGTAGCCATACAGTTGTGAGTAGATATGACCTTAAAAAGGTTATAGTCCAGTGAAGTGGACAGACAAAAGACAAATAATTATACAAATATAATGTGCTATGATAAGTTCTCTGAAGGAAAAGTGCAAGGTGCTATGCAGTCATATAATAGGAAGGCCTAACTTATTCTGGTTTTTAGTTTGGAATGATGTTTGAATTATAACTTGGAGTCAACTGGGGATGGAGGGAGCCATTTCCAGACAGAAATAACTTCATATGCAAAGACCTTGAAGCAAGAGGAAGACCCTTTTAAGAAACTATATGTACAAGTTTACGTGGAGTATTGAGTGTAGACAGGGAGGGAGAGATATGTAGGGGCCAGATCATACAAGGGCTTTTAGGACATTTTAAGAATTGGGATATGAATTTATATTAAAAGGAATGAGAATATATTGAAAGATTTTTAAGCAGGAGGTTATATGATGAGATTTGCATTTTGATAAAAACATAGAGAGATGAGATTAGAGAGAGGCAAAATAAGTAGAGGTGGAAGCCAATTAGCAAGCTATTGCTGTGGTCCCGGAAAGAGATGATGCTTCTGTGTGGACTAGGGAGTAGCGGTGGGGATAGATAGAAATAAGCATATTCAAGAGATTTAGGGAGTAAACTTGGATATGAAGATGGAGGAGAGGGAGATAAAAGAATGGCTTCCACATTTCCCGCCCATACAACCAAATGATGGTCATACATTTACTGATTTGGGAAACATAAGAAAATGACTAAATTTGAGGGATATGACAAGTTAGGTTTTGGATATGTCAAATTTGGGTGTCTTTGAAGAAATCAGGACAAGAATTTTAAGTAGGCAATTTGATATATAGGAAATATATAGGAATGAAACTCAAGAATTCTGGGCTCGAGCTAAAAAATTGAGAATCATCAACAGTGTAGATGATAACTGGAGTCAGGAGCTTAGATGAGATTGCCTAGTGAGATATTTCACCCCTTCCCAATCTAGCTTCAGTGTATGAAGTAATATACACTCCCTGTCTCTGCTTCTTAATGTCCCTGTTTACTCCTTAACCCACTGCAGTCTGACTCCCGCCCCCTCTGCTCTACTGAAGCTGCTCTTGCCAAGGTCACCAGTGATTCCCTCAGTTCTAAACACAATGGACAATTGTCAGCTTTTACCTTATTTGACCTCTTTGTAGCATTTGAAGCTGTTAACAAGCCCTCCTTGAAACTTTCTTCTTTTCGATTCTGCTAATCCATTGCTTTTGGATTTTCTTTCACCTCTTTGACAATTTTTAGAAGTCCCTTTTATGGACTTTCTACCTGGTATTTCCTAGGGCTTTCCTCTCTTTTTACTACACTGAGGGGATGGAAAATTCAAATATCCACAAGAGCCAGGACATGAAAATGACTGAAGTAGACTGCTTTTATGTTAAACATGTTGCATATAAAACCTTTACTTGCATAGCAATCCCTTTGTTTATATATAAACAGCAATATTCTTTACTTCCACAAATAACTATATGGACCCAATATAGACAGATCTTTCAGTTTTTCAATAGAGGCAGACAATATTGACTTTTATGTGTAATATACAATTTTTTCGTATTCTGATGACTCATTCAATTCCATTTCTTTTTTACACACTACTCTGGACAGGGAAGAATTGTTGAAAGGTCTCATGTAGCTGTTGGCTGCCAGTTTGTCATCTTTCCTTGAGCAGTGGTATCTGTTCTCATGGTTCTAATCACCCTCCTAGGCTCATGATTTCCACATCTACTTCTCAGATCTAGAAAGGCACTCCATCCATCTTCCTAATAAACATCTGCCTTTGGCTATCCCAGAAACCCTTCTGACATAGCATCTCCACTTCCCTCTCAATCAATTTCTAATCTATTCAATCACCCAAACCAGATTGCTCTCTCCGTCACCAACATATGCAATTATTGAAGCTCTGTCTTTAATGTCTTTCAAATGACTCTCCTCACATTTTCTTTCTATCCCTAATGGCACTATTTTCGTTTAGGCCTTTATTATTTCTCACCTAGATTACTACAATAATAGCAGTGGCAAGCAGTATAAAGTAGTGATTAAGAACATGGACTTGAGACAGACTGCTAAATTCTGCCACTTACTAATTGTGTGGTCTAGGATGAACTATTTAACTTTTCTGAAGCTCAGTTTCCTTATCTATAAAGTGGAGATAATAACAATATCTACCTTACAGGGTTGTCATGAGAATTAAGTGAGTAAATATATATAAACCACTTAGAACAGTGGATAGTTTGTTATTATTATTATTAGTGTATTACTTCCTTCCTCTGAGCCATGCATCACCTACATTTTGTATATGGAACTCTCCTCAACTAGACTATTAGCTCCTTGGAGGTTTAGACTATGTCTAATTCATCTGGATCACCAATACCTGGCACAATGCCAGTCACAAGTAGGTGCTCAGCCAACATTTTTTTTTTTTTTGGCTGCACCACACAGCAAGCGGGATCTTAGTTCCCCAACCAGGGGTTGAACCCATTCCCCCTGCAGTGGAAGTATGGAGTGTTAACCACTGGACCGCCAGGGAAGTCCCTCAGCCAATATTTTTTGACTAAATAAAGAAACCTATTTGAGGCTCAATTTCCTTCTCCATTAAATGGGTATTTGAATTACTGCTTCACCTCACAGGATCTTTGGAAGGATCAAATGGGAGGACAGATATAAAAGCACTTTAGAAACTGAGGAACTATCCAACTGTAAGGACTTCATAGTAGCATTCATAGTGGGTCCACTTTGGAATTTTGCAGGACTGATTTGTGCCTCTTTTCACTTTGGGGAACTAATTGGAGACCCTGCACAAGGTCTCAGCTCATACTTTTATAGGTCTTCTGTCAAATTACTAGCAACTAGGATTCCTCTGACAAAGTTTCAGATGAAGAGAGAAATGTATGTAGTCATTAATCTGTGGAGCTCAGAAACTTCAGCCTTGCTGCTCACAGAACTGCGCATCTAAGGCCTTGCTACTCCCTCCCCAAAGGAACTTACAGTTTTCATTAATTTCAGGAATCTTTCTGAACCTGTCATGACCTATAGACTTCACAAAGAGCTGGTCTCTGCTGCCAGTAAGTATTTATGTTACTTAGTTAATTGTGTTGTCCTCGCTTCTAAGTAATATTTACAGCAACAAGCCTAGAAGACTGCTTGAGGGAAAGTGAGGGAAAAAACAAACATATACACAGATTTTGTCCACTGTCAAATGAGAGTATTCTTACTTGCTAACTCAAATGTTGTATTATTTTTCATAAATCAATGTTGGTTGAGTGAATTGGAGAAAACTGGCTAACGAGGGATATGACAGGTCTGAGGATTTTATTGATTGATTTTGCCTCTTACATCAGAACAAGATGGCTCACATTGCCAGGGGACAGCAAAATGTTTCCATTACAGTTACTATTTCAGCATTTTTTCAGCACTTTGCCTTTTCAAATGCTTTTCAATGGTATTGTGAATTATTATTCCTAATCTTTTAGTGCTAGCATCACATTTTTTTTAGATGATAAGACCAATGGTGAGGGTGGAAGGGTACATAGGAAATAAGGCATATAGAATCACTTAAAAAGTTGGCAGCTGAAGAAGCATTAAAAGTTTTGACTGAGGCCACTGTATGAGTATCCCTCCCTACCTTGATGTGACTCTTCTGCATTATGCCTTGTATGGTATTCAGGAAAATGATTCAGGGGATTTGTCTTCATAATGAATATTTTTTGAGGCAAGAGAGCTTTGATCTTTACTCTGAGGTCTCTCAGTGATTTTCATAGGAACCCAGAGGCAGAAGCATACCTCCTAGTTCCACAAGGAAAGTGGGTGGGCAAGGGATTCCAGCTGGAAGTTTACATGTGGAACTTTAGGAGCAACCTGCTGTATCCAGAATTCTGACTTGCTCTGATACAGTCTTGTCTTCTCTACTCATATTTCTTTTCTCTTCTCTCTTCTAATTCTTCATCTTTCTAGGCCTATTTCTTTGTTTTCAATCTATGTTTTTATCTTTTAGTCAGTCTCTCTCCCTCCCTCTCTTTCTTTCAGTGTCTGTTTCTTGGTCTCTCTTTGTCATTGTGTCCCTGTGTCTATATATCTCTCTCTTTCCATCTATTTGACTCTATGTGTCTCTGATTGTGTCTGTGTGCACATGTGCACGTGTGTGTGTGTGTGCCTGTGTGTATATGTATGAGAGTTTGCTTGACCCAGTTGCCCAGAAGGCAAAACTATCTCTCTGTTCTCTCTCAGAGTCTGACAACCTGGATTATCGGCTGGGAGCTATTCATTCCTTGGTATATAAGCTACCGGAAAAGAACAGAGAGATGCTGGAACTTCTTATAAGACACTTGGTCAAGTAAGTAACTTCTAGGTTTTCAGGAAGAGTTCCTATTAGAGGGCTGGCCCACATGGTAGCACTGCAGATAAACTGTCTGTCAGCTCATTAAGTCCCAGCCCCCAACTGCTTCATCCTGGGCAGTCTGAGTGCTCTGTGAGAAAGGCAGTTTTCCCTTTACCCTTATATATATCCTCTTAGGGTCATCATGCATCTTAGTTGAGGGGTTGTCTCAGTTGAATGGTAACACCAGGTAGAATGGTGGCTGAACACAGGCTTTGCTATCAGATAAATGTGGGTTCAAATCCCAGCTGTGTAATCTTAGGAAAACCTCTCTTAACCTGTTTGGTCATCTATAAAATGAGAGTAGTATTCCCTACCACATAAGACTGTTGTGTGGATTTGAATGAACACAGGTGAAGTACGTGGCACATAGGAAGTTCTCAAGACATGAGAGTTATGATTATGGTCACCTTCTTTGCTTGGGTGTGGCATGTAGGAACAGATAGCAGCATTCCAGAGAGTAGGTCTGGTGATGGGCTCTAAGATGGGTGGGTGTAAGGGCATGTGTGCCCCACTGTGGTGCTTCCTGGCATGAAGGTTCAATGTTGTGAATAAAGATGAATTTACTTGACTCATAAAAGGCTAGCTGCTCTAAGGAAACAGTATGGTGCAGCAGAAAATACTCTGTCCAGGAGTCAGCAAACCTGGATTCTAGTGTCAGTTCTGCTACTAGCTTTCTTGATGACCATGGGCAGGTCACTCTTAAGACCACTCCTGGTGTATTAAAAAGTAAATAAGTGAGACAACAAGCTTAGAAAAATTGTGATGCCTTTTAAGTGTTTGTGTTTAACAAAATAAAGCTATCGGCACACTCATAAATGCATTGATGAGATATTTTAACCTCATTTGGAGAATATCTCAAAACACCTAAAATTGAGGCCCTTAGTGAAGGTTAAATGGCCTTCTTTGCCTCCTGCTGTAATAAATCCTGATCACTCTGTACCTCTGGACCTCAGGTTCCCCTGTGATATGATAATATCTCTCCAAGATCTGACCAACTCTGACATTCTAAGTTTTTGTTTTGGGTTTTTTTTTAATACGTCTATAGCCAATATTGCAGACAAATAGGCAGAATTAACAAGACAATAGCTTTTATATTTATTGCCAATGTTTGTAATTTGGGCTAATAGCAAACATTAAAAAGCATTTTCTTTCCAAAAAATTGTTTATGATAATCTCCGTAAAGTACAAAAATCAGCACATGTTGTTAATTTGAAGTTGCCCGGGGAAAAGGGACTTTGGGTTCAAATTTCAGCTTTATTGCTAATTTGCTATGAACCTAAAGAAAGTCCATCCTACTCTCTGGGCCTGTTTGGTCATCTATAATATGAGGGGACTGGAATAGCTAATCTCAAAGTGTTCTTCCAGCTCTTACTTTCTAAGAGTCTTAGTATGTGACATGAGCCAAGGATTCAGTTGAAGATTCTCCTACTAGCAGTTAGTGAGAGACACCTACCTCCCTCCACCAAAAGGCTGGCCATCTACCTTACTTGAAGAATCTTGCTCCTCAAAATCCTTAGAACAAAAGGAACAATAGACACAAACACACAAAACGCAGAACTAGAATGACAAATAACCTTAAATATGTGAAAAACTGTGCAAGTTAACTTGTAATAAGAAAAATGCAAATTAAACCTACATTGAGATACCATTTATTGGCAAACCCTAAAGCTTGACCACATTCTGTTTATGAGACTTTGGGGCACAGGGAGTCCAACACATTGCTGTTGTTAATGCAATACAAATACAGACGTACAGGACGGGAATTTGGCAATATCTAACAAATCTGCATTTTCAATTATCCTTTAACCCAGCAACTCCACTTTTAGGCATCTACTCTGAAGACATAGCTCCACAAATACAAAACAACATATGCACAAGTTTGTGTCAGTGCAGTGTAATTTTTAGTAACAAAATATTGGAAGCAACATAAATATCCAACAATAAGTGACTAGTTTTGTAAATCATGGTATATTCAAGCAATGTGGTATTATATAGTCATTAAAAAGAATGAGGAAAATATGAATTTTGTTTTTGAAGTGATTTCCAGATGTATTACAAATTTCTGTACAAAAACTTGTACACAAATATTCATAGCAGCATTATCCATAGCTGTCCAAAGGTGGAAACAGCCCATATGACCATCAAATGCTGAATGGAAAAAATAAAATATGGTATAAACATACAATGGAAAATTATTCAGCCATAAAAGGAATCAAGTATATGGATGAACCTTGAAAATATTATGCTAAGTGAAAGAAGCCAGACACAAAAGGCTACATATTACATTACTCCATTTTTATGAAATGACCAGAAAAGACAAATCTATAGAGGCAGAATGTAGGTTAATAGTTGCCTAGGACTGAGACATGGGAAGTAACAGCTAATGGTTACAGGGTTTCTTTTTGGAGTGGTGAAAGTGTTCTGGAATTAGATAGTGATGATTGTTGGACAACTCTGTGAATATATTAAAAACCATTGAATTGTACCTTTTACAAGGGTAAATTTTATGGTACATGAAATATATCTCAATAAAACTGTTATAAAAACAAACTAATGAAAATGGTTACTATGGAGGTGTTGACCTGAAATAGACTACCAGATATTTCTTCAGCAAAGATGGGTTTATTTGGGATGAGCAGAGATTTGTAATTTGGAATCTGCAACCATGCCAAACAATGGGCAAGTCCTCACCTGACAAGGGAAGGACAATGCTTTTATAGAGGGGAAAAGGAAGTTGGGAGGGCTACAGTAAACAAAGAGTCCATAGCTTTTCATTGGCTTGGGTCCTTGGCAGGAAAGAAAAATCTGTTTTCTTCCTGTTGGGCTCTGCTATCATGGCAGGGTATGAGAGCTCCCCCTTCTGGTCTCCTGACTATACTTAATTGAGGCTTCTCTTTTTTTTTTTTCTTTTCTACAGGGGATAGGTGGTGACTAGGGTGGAAGGGACAAGGATGAGAGCTAGATTCCTCTGAGTCCACCTCCTTCTATGGTTTTGACTTTTGAGCCATATTAATATTTTAGGTATCCAAAAAGTAAAATTAAATGAAAAGGAAAACATTACAAACCCTAAAATGGAATGCAAAAAATCAAATGAATCTAAATGTTTATCAAATTCATAGCATAGTCATACAGAGAAAACAGTTATTTCATCTAACTTGTCAACACAGCCTCTGATTCATGCTAATGAAATATATTCTAAAAACAGGAAAAACTGCAAAAAAAGTTGTAAGCATCAGCCAGTAGGTTTATTAGTACTAGTAATATTATAATTATAACTTGAAATTATTTTATGTATATGTATCTCATAAGGATAAAGTAAAAAATAGTAAATATATTAATATTATCAGAAGCCAAGGTTTATGGTGTAAGAAAAAGAGATGTGGATACAAAATTCAAGATGTAAAGAAAAAAAAATGCTCTAATGGTAAAGTTGAATTGAGAATGCCAATATGAACTCATGATTTAAAAACAAAACAACAAAATCTTCTACTCACTTAACCAGTCTTGAGATGATTCTACCCAAGAAAGCAATAAACACATGTAGTGCCCAGATCTTTTGTCTCTAAATAACATTCCCTTCTCAAAAGTGCCAAGTCTTCTTAGAGAACTGGCTGATTCCAGGTCTGGGGCAAGGAAAATAAAAGGTGAGTCTTGGATCAAGTATACTTTTGTAAGCAAAGAAGAGCTCATGCACTAATAGGGTCATGTCACAAAGATTCAGGAATCTGCTTGAAAAGGCTGACACTGATTACATCTGGAGCAACCGAAACATCAAAAACAACGAGTGCTGTATTTGATAATAACATTTTGAATAAATAAAAATCCATGAGAGGTAGTTAGAGTAAGGAAAGCCCTTTATTACTGAAGAATACCAGCTAATAAGTGTGGGAGGAATGATAGAATTAGAAAAACTAGTTTTCAAAAAGCTACAGTAATCAAAACAGTGTGTTATTGGCACAAAAACAGACACATGGATCAATGGAACAGAATAGACAGCCCAGAAATAAACCCACACACCTATGGTCAGTTAATCTATGACAAAGGAGGCAAGAATATACAATGGAGAAAAGACAGTCTCTTCAATAAACGGTGCTGGGAAAACTGGACAGCAACATGTAAGAGAATGAAATTAGGACATTCTCTAACACCATACACAAAAACTCAAAATGGATCAAAGACCTAAATGTAAGAGCAGATACTGTAAAATTCTTAGAGTGAAACATAGGCAAGACACTCTTTGACATAAATTGTAGCAATGGTTTTTTTGATCTGTTTCCTAAGGCAAAGTAAACAAAAGCAAAAAAAAAAAAAAAAAAAAAAAAAAAAAAAAAAGAACAACAAAAAAAATGGGACCTGATTAAACATATAACCTTTCACACAGTGGAGGAAACCATTGACAAAATAAAAAGACATTCTACCAAATTGGAGAAAATATTTGTAAAAGATATGACCAATAAGGGGTTAATATCTAAAGTATAAGATCAGCTCATGCAACTCAATATTGAAAAAACAACTCGATTAAAAAATGGGAAGACATGAATAGATGTTTTTCCAACAAAGGCATACAGATCACCAGACACATGAAAAGATGCTCAACATTGCTAATAATCAGAGAAAGCAAACAAAACCACATTGAGATATTACCTCACACCTGTCAGAATGACTCTCATGGGGGGGTGGGATGAATTGGGAGATTGGGACTGACATATATACACTACTATGTATAAAGTAGATAACTAATGAGAACCTACTATGTAGCACAGGGAACTCCACTCACTGCTCTGTGGTGACCAAATGGGAAGGAAATCCAAAAAAGAGGGGATCTATGTATACGTATAGCTGATTCCGTTTGATGCACAGCAGAAACTAACACAACACTGTAAAGCAACTATACTACAATTAAAATTATTAAAAAAACATGAACAGCACCAGATGCTTTTGATGTTGTAAACTGTAAGGACAAAGTGTCATGCAGCATTGATTAAGTGAAAGGTACTCATTGCAAAAGCAAGGGTGTAAGGATGAGTAAGAGGAAAATAATTTTTAATTGATAGCTCAGAAAAGTATTAATTTTATAATCTCATGTTTTGAATCAATCAAATGTGACACATTATAACCTGCTACCACTTTTCATACAGAGAAGGTAGCATTTGGCAGAGTTTAAAAATCAGAATTCAGCTTTTATAGAAAAATAAATAAGGCTTTGGATATGAGTATAAGCTTGACATAACTAAATATTTTTGAGAAAAATTAATAAAAAGGAATTTTAAATGGATGCTCCAGTTCCTACATAATTTGTAACTTTTTCCCCTAAGTTCAACAGTATATCATAAGAATAAGTGGAAACATTCTGGAGCTAAGGGATAATTTTGACCATGCTCTGCAAGTAAACACTACTGATCTGCTACCAAATGAGGACAACTCCAAGGAAACCTTTGCATTCAAACCAGGAAATATCTCAGAAGAAAATGCAACCCACATATTCATTGCCATTCAAAATGTGGATAAAAGCAATTTGACATCAAAAGTATCCAACTTTACACAAGTAGCTTTGTTTATTTCTCAAGCAGATCACCAGTCGTGGTGATCCAAATCCCAGAGTTAACATTTCTACCTTGGTATTGTCAGTGGTTGGATCTGTTGCAATTGTTAGTGTTATTTTAAGTGCCACTATTTATATTTTAAAGAAGAAAAGAAATGCAATTAGATCGAGGACTGGATTTTAATAAAATAAACAAAATTGAAGGATACTGTGAATTTTTAAATTCTGTGTGGATCGTTAGCTCATGAAAGTAATTTTAAGAAGTCTGAATGGATACGTAGATTAAATATAAGCACCCAGAGATATTTGAAATACTGTAAATCAATATTAAAAGTATAATTTTATTTACTCATTGTTTCATTTATCATCCATAGTGATAAATAAAACTCTTTTCTTCTTGCTAAACAAACAAACAAACAAAAAGAATGTCATCAAAAAGGAACCCTAGTATGCTGCTGGTGAGAATGTAAATTGGTGCAGCCACTATGGAAAATATTTGGAGGTTCCTCAGAAAACAAAAACTAGAATTACCATATAATCCACTCCTGGGTATATATACAAAGAAAACAAAACACTAATTCAAAAATATACATGCACCCCAGTGTTCATAGCAGCATTATTTACAAAAGCCAAGATGTAGAAGCCTAAGTGTCCATCAACAGATGAATTGATAAAGCAGCTGGTATATATACATACAATGGAATATTACTCAGCCATAAAAGGAATGAAATTTTGCCATTTGCAACAACATGGATAGACTTGGAGGGTATTATGCTAAGGAAATAAGTCAGGCAGAGAAAGACAAGTACTGTATGTTGTCACTTATATGTGGAATCTAAAAACTAAAACAAACGAATGTACATAATAAAACAGAAACAGGCTCACA
Organism: Neophocaena asiaeorientalis asiaeorientalis; assembly: GCF_003031525.2. Taxonomy (NCBI): domain Eukaryota; kingdom Metazoa; phylum Chordata; class Mammalia; order Artiodactyla; family Phocoenidae; genus Neophocaena; species Neophocaena asiaeorientalis. The sequence goes on along the minus strand of NW_020172447.1, from coordinate 299,915 downwards.
GGTGTAGAGAATAAACTAGTGGTTACCAGTGGGGAGAGGGAAGTGGAGAGGGGTAAGATAGTGGTAGAGGACTAAGGTACCAAGTACTATTTATAAAATAAATAAGCTACAAGGATATATTGTACAGCACAGGGAATATAGCCAATATTTTATAACTTTGGATGGAGTATAATCTATAAAGATATTGAATCACTATGTTGTACACCTAAAACTAATATTGTAAGTCAACTACACTTAAGAAAGAAAACAAAAAGAAAAACTACAAGTTTGCAACCTCAGCACCCTGTTTCAGGTGTGGATCAAAACCACTGAGTAAAAGATTTTTCAGGAACAAGATATTCATATAGTTTCAAAGTATTACCCACAGATTACTTACTAATTACAAATGGAAACTATATCTTTACAATGAAGTTATCTGGCAAATACCACCTTAATTAATTGATCAAATTTAGCATCACTAATAATGATACAAACTGACCTTATCTACCTTCTGATGGGATACAGTAAGAAGTATACAACATAAACAGATATTTTTGCCAAGAATGTTTAACCCCAATCAAATTTAGTCTTTTAAGTTTACAGGAAATACAGGGTATAGAAAAATGCAGAATGTTTGACATTCTTTGAGACAACTGGCTTGGAATTTTTATAAAAGTCAATGCCCTGGGGAAAAAAGGTAGTGGTACTGTTTTGTGGCTAAAGAAACAGAAACAAATGCAGTGTATGAACTTTGGATCTAGATTTGAAACACCCACCTATAAAATAATTTTTTCATGATACTTGAGAAAATTTGAATATGGACCAGATATCAGGTGATATGGAATTATTATAAATTTTCCTCGGTATAAAAATGTTATTGTGGTTTTGTAGGACAGCATGCTTATTATTTGGAGATGAATACTAAAATATTTAGGGTTGAAACAATTTACTTCTAAAGGGCTCAGAAAAAAAATATACAGAGAGAACAAGCAAATGTAGGAAAATGTTAATTCCTGAATTTAGGTATAGACAGTATTAATTTTCATAGTACCATCTTTCAACTTTTTTGTATCTTTAAAACCAAGAGTTATAGGGAAAATGCAAATAAAATAGGCTTAGTTCCAACAGGGAAATTTACACAGGAGAAGAAAATCTATGTGCTTTCAAAATTCGCATAATTTTTCTGCCTGCCAACCACTGCTTTCATAAGCTATATGATAATTATAACTTATGCCTTCTTAGTGTGTTCCCACTGCTGGCCCATTTTCTAGGCTAATTACAGGCAAACACAAATTGATATCAGCCAATTTGAGCTTACCAATTATTCCATTCTTTTTGCTTTTTACCTATTGCTTCCATTAATCTGAAGTAGGAGAACGGTACATGTTACCTCCCCCACAATCTCATGACCAGTGGCATATACAATGCAAGCAAGCCTCAGGCCTAATTCTGCCACTCATGCAGGTATTTATCTCGAAGCAGATTCAAAACAGTTGTACAACCTGTTCTGTAAACTCAGTGAAGTCTCAGCTCTCTTTCCTTTCAGTTGCTCTGACTGCATCATGCATTAAGTTTAAATTGAAACAGATGAGATAATAATACAGCAACGCAATTGTAGTTCAGGCAATAAAATCCCATGATCTAATGCCCAAATGCAAGACCAAGACCCCTTTGCAATCCTAGGCTTCGGCTACCATTCTATAGGGTGTGAGCTCTTAGGCTTATTAGAATCTTCTTACTTTTGTAATAATAGCACTTGTTATTTCTGAAGCAATACCATTGCATTGTAGAGATTGAAAAATATAGAAGAGCAAAACAAGTCAATAAACAAAAATAAAAGCTTTCTATTTTCAGCGTCCAAAAATCACTACTATTAATATATTCGTGCTTTTTCTTCTGGATCTTTCTGTGGGTGTGGGTGTGTGTTTATGTATACACACACACCCCACACAAACACATTTACATTTTTTACCAAATTGAGGTTATGCTGTTCAGTAACACCAAACTTTTTTCAGTTCAACAATTTCCACCTTTTTTCAGTTCAACAAGTTCTACCTCTCCAGACCATATTAACATTTCCTTAGTTGACCCAAAAATTTGTTGTTCTGTAGAGTCTTTTTTGTTTTTTTTTAACATCTTTATTGGAGTATAATTGCTTTACAATGGTGTGTTAGTTTCTGCTTTATAACAAAGTGAATCAGTTATACATATACATATGTTCCCATATCTCTTCCCTCTTGCATCTCCCTCCCTCCCATCCTCCCCTGTAGGTGGTCACAAACCACCGAGCTAATCTCCCTGTGCTATGCGGCTGCTTCCCACTAGCTATCTATTTTACGTTTGGTAGTGTATATATGTCCACACCACTCTCTCACTAGTTTTGTCTACTTTCGTCATTGTATTTTTCAGCTTGTTCCCCTATTTTCTTTATTTCTTATAAAGTAGGGGTTGTATTTTAAGGCTAGATGGATTCAAGTTAACTATTTTGGGGATAGAACACATCATAGGTGATTTTGCGTACCTTATGCTGCATCACATCTGAAGATTCATAATATTAGTTGACCCACCTTACTGATGTTAAGATTGATCATTGCTCTATTCTAACCTGTCAATCAAAGCTTGAGAATGTCTATACAATATTTCTAGCCAATCCACAATCCATTTATCTTGACACATCTAAGCAATGAGAAGTCAGTTTGCCACCAACCATGCTAATTAACAGAGCCATTGGTGTTGATTGGAGATGAGGTTAGCTGAAGATTATAGTAGCCCCTCTGGCTTCTGATTAGTCTTTTAAATACTAATTAATCAGCCCTAGAGTATGTAAATATGCATTTAAAATTAGAATACTACAACCATAACTGACCTGTCCTAGGGTGTGCATGAAAACTAACAAACACATATATCAAATTTCATCCATTCTAAAGGGCACTTTTCTTTTTCAAATTGTAACCTGAATTCTGGATGCATCTTAGAATCAATTGTTTCTTAAAATCACTGTTGTCAGATAGCGGTTTTTATGTAATTATCATAACGTCTACATGGATGAACATGATCGTAGCTGCTCATGTTGTAGTCATTTTAGTTAAATTATGTTCATTGTTGAGTTTATCTTCTATTTAAAATGTCTTCAAAAATATTACATAATGATTTGACAGTGAAAGTTTCTTCTTTCTCAGTGGTACATACTAAAATAATGGTGTGATTGCAATTGATGACATTGATGAAATTTAGGACATTGTACTGGCTATGTTGCAGTATTTAAAGTAAATTATGAATAATATAACACCAATGGTTGAAACCAAAGCTGTCTGCCCTTAAGGGCATCATCTTCAGGGATTGAGATGTTACCAAAAGCTCAGCTTCTCTGTACACCAGTGCCAAATCAAACCTTGGAGACCGAGTTTTGCGTGAATAGAAAAGGATAGCTTTATTATTTTGCTAGGCAAAGGGGGACACAGCTGGTGCATGCCTGAAAAACTATGTGTCACAACCCCAGAGGATTTGATGAAGGGTTTTATAACAGTGGTTCAAGGTTGGGGTCTCTGACAAGATTAGGTTATGTGTAGGGCCTGCACTCCTCTAATCTGGTCTCAGGTGATCATCTTGATGAGCTTCTCTGGTTCCTTTAGTCTTTCCTCAGGTGGTTGCCTGGCTGCTTCTCCCTTGATTAGCAGCTGTTCAAACCCTCCCTTTGGAACACAGGGAAAGTCATGCAGGCTGGAGTCTTGCCTACAAGAAACGGGGAGGCCTGGGAGCCCCACAGGGCCCTGCTTGGTCTCACTCCCCGCTTTTTACTTGATCCTCCTCAATCTTGAGGAGAACAGATATTAGATTAGAAAGGGAACAATCATTTTGGATAGAGATGTTAATCATAAACTCAGCAGAGGAACTTGGTTTTAGGGGAACTCGGTTTTAATCCCTGCTTTGGTTTTATCTTTCCCCAAATCTTTCAGGGAACTGGGTGACGACCATTCTACTTCCTGCTGAGATGGGGTGTCTAAATTTTGGGGAGTAGATACCAAATTTACAATATTTGAGCTCCAAGTCCTGGATCCGAGTCTTATGTGATTAAGATCTCAATCCCTTGGTCTGCCATTTTGGTGCAACAGGCCCAGTTAGAGGTAAGAGGAATGACAACTGGAACTTTAGTAGACAGAAAAGATCTCATTTCCTTAGGAATTCAAGGGAATAAGTCTGAAGCCTAGTGTGGAACTGGTACTTCAGAGAGACTTGTTGTAGCCAGTTGTTTCCAAACCTTTTCCTGTATGGGGAAAACCCATTAAGGCAATCCTGAAGACCCAGAAATAGGAAGCTGACCACATATCTGGCAGTTAGAATTATCAAAAGGATCAGCATATGGATCTATAACTTTGTACATAAAAGGTATGAGAAAGGATAAGAAAACAGAACTTTCATTCTGCTTGTCAGAACAAATACTTAAAGTTTCTGAGTAGTAAGAAGAATGTCATAGGATCCCTTCCATTTTTCTTCAAGCTGCTGCTCAGATCCTTGCTCTTTTTTTTAATTTATTTATTATTTTTGGCTGTGTTGGGTCTTTGTTGCTGCATGCAGGCTTTCTCTAGTTGCGGTGAGCAGGGACTACTCTTTGTTGTGTTGCGCAGGCTTCTCTTACTGTGGAGCACAGGCTCTAGAGCACGTGGGCTTCAGTACATGCAGCACGTGGGCTCAATTGTTGTGGCTCTTGGGCTCTAGAGTGCAGGCTCGGTAGTTGTGGTGCATGGGCTTAGTTGCTCCGCGGTATATGGGATTTTCCTGGAGAAGGGCTCAAACCCATGTCCCCTGCATTGGCAGGCAGATTCTTAACCACTGTGCCACCAGGGAAGTGCCCTTGCTCTTTTTCACACTTTCAGCAGCACTGGGTCTCCAGCTTTAAAGGGATGCAAGGGAGCTTCCAGGTGAGGGGGAGACCTGTGGAATACAAACTCATGCAGTGGTTAACAATTGACCAATCTGTTGTACATACTGTTTAATTTTTGCCTCCTGTGTTAGAAATGTTTCTCTTTCTTTACTCTTAGGAGGTAAGAGTGGTATCCTGTATACCTAGCCTGCTTCTAGGGGCCACCAGTGTACAAAGGAGAGCAATCAGCAAGACCTTTTTCCATTTTAGATGAGTTTCCTGGCATCGTTTGGCGAGCATTTTCTTCAGAGTGTGGTTCATCTTCTTACCCTTTCTGTAGATTGCGGTGTCCATGCTGAGTGAAATTTCCATTTTATACCTAAACCTTTATTTGCTGTTTGCATTATTTCTATGATGAAAGCAGATCCATTGTTGCTCTGAATAGTAGAGGGAAGGCCGTACCTAGGAATAATGTCCTTAAGAAGGGTTTTTGTCACTTCAGATGCTTTTTTCCATTCTGGCTGGAAAGGCCTCTACTCAACCTTGATCCAGGTATAATCCTCTTAAATCTTTAACCAAAATCTTGTGGAGGAGGGTGGGGGACTTTTTAAATCCTTGTGGCATCCTGAGTCTGAAGGAATAGTATAAGGAACTCTCATATGCCTGTAAGGAACTCTCATGTGCCTATCACCCAGCTTCAACAATTTTCAACACGTAGCAAATCTTGTTTCATCTATATCCCTATCCATTTCCCCTCCTCCTATATTATTGTGAAGCAAATCTAAGACATTATTTTATCCATAAATATTTCAGTATGTATATTGAAAAATGAAAATTCTTTGTACATATAAACACAATATAATTATCACATCTGAAAACAAACTGTTAATAATTACTTAATATCATTAAATATTCTGTGTTAAATTTTCCAGTAGTCTCAAATATGTCATATATATATATATTTTAATAAGGATCCAAATAACGTCCACACATAGGAATCTTTTCAGATGTTTTTTAAGTCTCTTTTAATCTCTAGCAGAGGTCAGCAAATGTTTTCCAGAAAGGATTAGATAATACATATTGAAGGCTTTGTGAGCTATATGGACTCTGTTGCAGCTACTTAGTTCTACCTTTATAATACAAAAACAGCCATTGATAATATGTGAATGAATAAGCATAACAATACTCCAATAAAACTTTATCTACAAAAACAGGTTGGATTTGGCCCAAGGGCCATAGTTTGGTGATCCCTTATCTATAGCAGTAGTTCTCAATCTTTTGTGTGTATCAGAATGACTTGGAGGGCTAATAAAGAACACAGAGGCCAAAGTTTGATAGGATAGGGCCTCTGTGTTTTTACCATGTTCCCAATCTGTAAGTTTCTTCTTCATCTCTTTCTTGTTTCTTATAATTTATTTGTTAAAGAAAACAGGTCATTTGTCCTTTAAAGTTTCCCATATTTTGAATCAAGAGGCTTGCTCTGATTCAAGTCCTTTTTTTAAAATTTGTTTTTTGGGGATTTGGGGTGGGTTTTTTTGGTTATTTTGGGTATTGGGGGCGTGGTCTTTACAGTGGGGAGGGCAGACATACTTAATAAATGGTTCTATGTTCTTCCAACAGTAGACGTGTAATGTGTGACTGTTTCTTTTTTCCATTATTTTCAAGGGAAGGACTTTCTTAGAGTCACTGAATGGCAGAGCTGAAAGACTCTTTAGATTACCCAATAACCACCTTATTTTATAGGTGAGGGAACAGATATCCAGGGATGGAAAAAGATAGGCCCAAAGTCATACAACGTGTTAGTGATGGAACCAGTTTAATGAACTTTTCAGTTTTTATTTTTATTTGTTCATATTTGTTGAGGTATAATTGACAAATAAAAATTGTATATGTTTATGGTATATTACTTATATACCATAATGATGTTTGGTATATGTATATGTTGTGAAATAATTGCCACAATACAGCTAATTACTATATCTATCACCTCACATAGTTACCGTTTTCTCCCTTCCTTCCTTCCTTCCTTTCTCCCCTCCCTCCCTCCCTCCTTCCCTTCTTTCTTTCTTTCTTTTTCTTTCTTTCTTTCTTTCTTTCATTCTTTCTTTCTTTCTTTCTTTCCTTCCTTCCTTCCTTCTTTCTATGAAGAACACTTAAGATCTACCCTCTTAGCAAATTTCAAGCACAAAATACAGTATTGTTAACTATATTCATATTGCTATATATTAGATCTCTAAAACTTACTCATCTTATGTAACTGAAAATTTGTACCTCTTGACCAACATCTCCCCCATTTTCCCCTCCCCCAGCCCCTGGCAACTACCATTCTACTCTTTGTCTGGCTTATTTCACTTAACATAATGTCCTCCAAGTTCATCCATGTTGTTGCAAAAAGCAGGATTTCCTTCTTTTTTAAATCTTATTGATATTCCATTGTGTGTATATGTTTATCTGTTTGTCCATCTAAGGACACTTAGGCTATTGTGACTAATGCTGCAATGAATATGGGAGTACAGATATTCTCTTTGAGATACTGATTTCATTTCCTTTGAATATATACCTAGAATTGGGATTGCTGGATCATAAGGTAGTTCTGTTTTTATAGGCATTTTAATTTATGACCTCTGATCTAAACCATCTAATTAAAATTATTTTTTCCTAAACTGGAGGCTTTTTATAACCTCTCTCTAATACCTGTTTCTCTGGTTTAAATTTTGATGTTCAAGAAGTTGTATCCATTGAGGACATGGGGAGGGGGAAGGGTAAGCTGGGATGAAGTGAGAAAGTGGCATGGACTTATATATACTACCAAATATAAAATAGATAGCTAGTGGGAAGCAGATGCATAGCACAGGGAGATCAGCTCAGTGCTTTGTGACCACCTAGAGGGGTGGGATAGGGAGGGTGGGAGGGAGATGCAAGAGGGAGGGGATATGGGGATATATGTATATGTGTAGCTGATTCACTTTGTTATAAAGCAGAAACTAACACACCATTGTAAAGCAATTATATTCCAATAAAGATGTTAAAAAAAAGAAGTTGTATCTATTTTCTTTAGTCTAAGTGGACTAAAGAATTTAAGATTTCTTTGCTTCCAAATCATATTACAAACTCCCACCTAATTAACTACTCATGATGCCCTTATTTTTGGTTTCATTCATCTTATTAACCCACAATTATGCCTCTTAATGATTTTCAAAATGTTTAATAAAAGGAGAGATATCAAATGGAAAGAAACCTCCCCAAAGAATAGATTACCTTTCAAATCTCATAAGAAGACTAAGAATGAAAAGAGTGTCCTAAATGGAATACCTTGAACCTCCATCAGAGAAACAGAAGGTGGCTTTAGCCTAAAGGGGCCCCCATAGGGGCTGATTTCTTGACAGGAACTAGACAAGCAGGCAGTGGGATGCAATGGGATGACTGTAAGACTTGGAGCCCAGCAGATATGGGTTTGAATCCCTGTATTGCCATGTATTCACAAACTGTTTGACTTTAACTAAGTTCTTTACCCTCTGTGAAACTAGGCTTCAGAGATAATATACTCTGCCTTTTGGAGTTATGCGGATTAAGTGAGCCCTGGCATATTCAACCAAAGTCACTTTCTTTCAAAGCTCAAAAAAGGAGATAAGCATTTACACATGCTGGAGGCTGTTGTCTCACAAGTGTCCTTGCCTTGTTACTAGTGGTTTAGCCATTCTGGATCTCAGTGGCAGCATGGAGTTGCTTTTCCATTTTAACATCTGAAATATTCTGTCACTAAAGAATAAGGGTTAATTGCAGAAGTATTTAAACTGTTAAAAGGGATCCATCACCAGTCCAGCAATACCAAAGGCCTCTGAATAGTTGCTGTTCATTATCATCTGAATGGCACCCAGCCTTTGTCATGGGCTTAACAGACTTCATTAGGATTTGTCTAAGGATTCTGTCCCTGTCAATTACCTTGTTAGTGACAGGAGCCTGCCTATTAATGGGGTCAGTCTCTCAAGGGACTTGACCTGGGCAGGTTTTGAAAATTAGTGTTTGTGGCGGGCTGTTCCATTCCCTTATCTCCCCACTCCCACAGCCAAACTGACCAAAGCGCTGTATACCTTTTACTTAGCTGCCTCCAGTACTACATGAAAGAGTGCTAGAGGCTCTCAGTTCTATTAAAAATAATCAATTAGTATCTGCTCTGTGTGAGGCACACACACTTGGAAGTTGTTTACCACCTAGTAGGAAAGGCAGATAAGAAACAGAAAATTGCAATATATTCGACTTGCCAATGGTGTCAATCAAGATGAGGACAGTGGGCTGTGAGAGCCCTGAAGATGTCACCTAAAGTGAATCTCAAAGGGTAGACATTCTTTGGATCTAGGAGGATGGAGACATTCTAAATAGAGGGAATGGCATGAGCAAAGATACAGAGATCTGAAACAGCATGATATAGCCAGAAAACTTCATCTAAGCAGTGTAGTATATAAGAGTGTCAGACATCAGCAGTGCCTCGATGGAGGCTCCTGGAGAGGTCATTATAACAGCGGATACTTCTAATGGAATATTTCCAGGATACCATGCTAAAGCAGTTTAGCTCTATTTATTTCACAACTGTCTGAGGTGGATACTATTTTTGCAAGTGGGAAAACTGAAGCCCAGAGAAGTTAGGTCAGCAACATTCACTGTTGCACGGCTAATGGGTGGCAGAGTTGGGATTCAAACCCGGGTCAGCTTCAGAGCCCAAGCTGCGCATTGGGATTGGAAATATGTGTCAAGTTACTGAAGACTTTAATTGCTACTCAAGAGGATTGGCAGTGTCCTATAAGTGATAGGAAGCCACTTAAGGTGATTTAAATAAGGAAAGTGACTAGGGACCAGAAAATTTGGGATTAGAGGCCCTTCTCTAATCAGGCTAACTGACTGTGGCTTCAGCCAAATCTCTTTCCTTCTTTGGACCTCTGTTTTCTCATCTGGAATGTGAGGACAATGATAAAGTGCTAATCTTAAGGATCTCTTTTGGCTCTTTGAGTTTTTTGCCTCTCTAGCTAGGGCTGGGGAAGAGACTAGATTCCTGACTGGTGAGACTGGTAGGCACTTTCTCTATGTGCTTTGTTCTTTATATATGCTTTATACATGCTGTACTTCTTGCCCTGGAATACCTTCTTGCTTCCCTCCTGTCTTTCCAAATACTATAGCCATCCGCCCCTCTTCTCATGACTTCTACAGTGCTACAAACTAAGTTAGCTATGGCTCAGTTTGGCCCCTAATTATATGCTATCTTGTATTCTTTGCTAGTTGCTTCCTTTTTAATCTTTTCATCCCATATATATTTTGGGCCTCTCCTCTTCTTCTACTTTTTAGTTTCTCTTACCCCCTAAAGCATCTAACACAGTCTTGGTTACAATGGGGTCTTGGAGAAAATCTTGTTAATCATTTTCTTTCTCTTCTGGCAGTGTGTGTGAGCACAGCAAAGAGAATCTTATGACCCCCTCTAACATGGGGGTGATCTTTGGGCCCACTCTCATGAGAGCTCAGGAGGACACTGTGGCTGCCATGATGAACATCAAATTCCAGAACATTGTGGTGGAAATCCTAATTGAGCACTTTGTCAAGGTATGTATTTCCTATCTTTACCATCACTCCTCCAACCATGTGACACTTTCCCCTAGCCAATTTTTAGTTGTGTCTTCTCTCTGGCTCAAGTTATAATGGAAGGAAATTCCATATGACACAATGACATTTAGTAACATTTCTGACCCTGTGAAATTCATTCGTTCAGCAAACATTGCTTGAGCATGCAACTATTTTATTATCAGACCCCATGCAAGATGGTATAGAAGAAAAATATCATTGTACATGCCTTTAAGGAGTTAATAGTATAATATGGAGACAACCATGTAAACAAAGGAAAATGATAGGTATAAAAGTGGTATATGTACAATTAAACCATAAAGAAAGCAATACTTATTAAAACCCCATAACATTCTAAAGAATTTAAGGTGTTATATTTATATGGTCTGTAAAATATGAGGTAGTGTACATTGTAATTAGATCAAATGAAAAATCATGATACAGATAGAAAATGAACCCAGGAATGAGGCTAGACAAGAAATATTTAATGACAAGTCCTATACACTTGCTACGGATGGTCCTACATTTGACTCTAGGCTTTCTAGCAGCCAATGCCATCCTAGCAGAACATAATTCAATACAAACTTTTCTTCAGGGGGAGGGGACTGGTGATATAGTCCAGGTGGTATGCACAGTTCAAATCCAAGCTCTTCCACTTACTAGCTGTATTAGGTAAGATACAGGTTAGGCTGCTAAGATACCACAGTGGCTCCAACACAAGAGACATTTATTTCTTGGTTTGGAATAGTTCAGCAAGGTGGTCCAGGCCTGATACAGTGACTTGACAAAGGCTAGAACCCAGCTTACTTCTTTGTTGTTGTTCCATCATCCCTAAGGTGCTGCTTCATCTGCATGACCAAATATCTTCTACATTATATCAATTGGGAAGTATGAAAGAAATAAAGCTGAGGATATAACCCTTTCCTTTAAGGCAATGACCTGGAAGTCACACATATCACTTTTATTTACATACCATTTATCAGAATTTAATCTCATGGTCAGATCTAGCTATAAGAAAAGCAGAGAAATTTAGTTTTTGTTTGGGGCAACCATGTGCCTAGCTAAGACTTTAGTTCTTTTACTAAAAGAAGGAGAGAATGGATATTGGAGAACAATTGACATTCTCTGCCATATTATCTGTGTTACATTGAGCAATGTAACTTCTCTGATAGTCATTGTGTTTCAGCTGAAATGTGAAGATGATAATAAACACATGCTATGTGAGAGTTACATGCCCACGGCCATTTTGCTAGTGAGAGAGCTAGAATTTAAATCCATGTACGTGGCTCAGAGTTGAAGTACTTAATCACTATACAGTGCTGCCTTACCAATCATTTTGGTACAGTGATATTATTGGGTATATACAGAACACTTTGGGATTATCAAGGATGGGTACTTGCAGAGAAGTTCAACCTATGTCAATACTTAAAGTGGGAAAGAAAGGGAAATAGGGAAAAGAAATTTCAAGGAGATGGTTCAGCATGAACAAAGGCCCAAGGACCTAAAACCCCAAACCATTTTATATTGTTGGAACATGAAATGGAAATAGGAGTGGCAAGAGATGTGACTGGAGGCAGACGGTGGCCATGTTCTAAAAGGACTAGGCTTTGTCTAGTTAAGGAGTTTGGAATGTTTGAAATTGTTCTTGCAGGCTTGGGAAAGCCTTGCTTCAAATTAAAGTAGTATGATGAATAGAGTTAAATTTGGGTGACTGTGTGGATGGGGCTCTACTTCATACATATAAGAAATACAGAATGGGAAAATTTTAGAAAGATGGAGCAAAAGCTCAGTTTGGGGCAGATTGGATTTGAGATTTCTGGAATATATTGAGAGAGCAATATCTAGGAAGTAGTTGACTATGAATCCAAAGCAGGGATTGGCGAACTTTTTATTGAAGAACCATATAATAAATATTCTAGGCTTTGCAGGTCATAGATGTGTGTCACAACTACTCAACTCCACCTTTGTATTGGGAAAGCAGTCGTAGATAACATAAACAAATGAATGTTCTAATAAAACTTTATTGACAAAACTGGCAGCAGACCTGTGGGCTGTAATTTTCTGACTCTTGGTCTATAGCCCAGATATCATTTATTGATTAACTGATCAGTTCATTCATTCAGAAAATATGTTTTGAGTATCCACATTTGCCAGGTACTGTTTTAGGCATGGGGATACAGCCCTCATGTAATTTAGAAAAACAATATAAATAAAATATATAATATATTAAATGGTAATGAGCATTAAGATGAACAGTAAAGCAGAAAAGGGGAATAGGAAGGGTTGAGAAGTGGTTTTCACATTGTAAATACAGTGGCCAGGAAGACCTCATTGAGAAGGACTTTTGAGCAGAGACCCATAGGAAATAAAGGAATTGTTCATTCAGATATCTGGGGGGAAATCATTCTAGGCTGAAGAAATGGTAAGTGGAAAATCCCTGAGGCAGAAATGTGTATATCATGTTCAGGGTACAAAAAGGAGGCCAGAAGGATTAATCAAAAGAGGAAACAGAAGAAGATGGTTCAGAGAGGAAATGGAGAGGGAAAGCTAAATAGATCCTATAGGGCCTTAGAACCCATTGGAAGGATTTTGACTTTACTATCTGAGTAGAATGAGGTTTTTGACTAGAGAAATGACATGATTTGACTTATATTTAATAGGACTATTCTGGATGCTGTGTGGATAATAGCTGTAGGGGAACAAGGGTAGACACAAAGAGTCTAATTAAGAGCCTGTTTCAATAATGCAATCAAGAAATGGTTTATACCTTGGATGATGGTTGTAACAGTGGATATGGTGAGAAAGTGGTCAGATTCTAAATAATTTTGAAGGCAGAACTGACAGGACTTGCTAACAAATCATGTGGAATGTGGGAGAGAGAGAGGAGCCATGGATAACTTCAAGGTTTTATATCAGAGCAACTAGAAGGATGAAGTTTCCATTTACTGTGATGGATAGGCTGAGGGAGAAGAAGATTTGAAAAAAAGAGCAGGAGTTCAGTTTGGGACAAGTTAAGATAGATATGTCTATGAGACATCTGAGGTCAGAGAATAAAACAGGATTAGGGAAATAAAGTTGGCCTTCCATAGCATAGAGGCAGTGGTTAAAACCATGCAAGTCTTGCCTAGGGATACTTGTAGCAAGACAATAAATGTTAGACCAAAGGTTGAAATCTAGGGAGTGCCAGTGTTTTAAGGGCCATTAGAAAAGACCACAAAACAGATCAAGAAAGAATGTTCAGTAACATGAGAATGAGGAGATAGGGGAGCCATAGACTCCTGGAGAGGAGATAGTTTTTGGAAGAAAGAGTGGACAGTGGTTTCCGTTTCCCAAGACAAGTCATCTAGGACAGGAACTGAAAAGTATTTACTGCTTTAAGTGTTTTTTTAAAATTTTTAAATATAAGCAATACATATACATGGTAAAAATTTCCAACCATGAAGGAATTAGAATGAAAAATAATTCCACCCTTTACTTATTCTCAACTCCTAGTTCCAAACGTCATTTCAATAATTTCTTCTTTGTCATTCTGGCAAAGAAAAACAATACATATATATACATACACATGCATTAATATATTTGATAGATTTTAATATGCATATTTTATTTCTCTACTGAGAAAGCCTAAAAACCCTAGACATTATATATAAAAGCAACACAAAACAGAAAAAGCCTCACAGACTTAGAGAACAAACTTATGGTTACCAGGGGGGAAGGGTTGTGGGGGGAGGGATAGATTGAGAGTTTTGGGGGGGTTTTTTTGCGGTACGCGGGCCTCTCACTGTTGTGGCCTCTCCCATTGTGGAGCACAGGCTCTGGACATGGAGGCTCAGCGGCCATGGCTCACGGGCCCAGCTGCTCCGTGGCATGTGGGATCTTCCCAGACCGGGGCACGAACCCGTGTCCCCTGCATCAGCAGGCGGACTGTCAACCACTGCGCCACCAGGGAAGCCCGCAGATTGGGAGTTTAAGATTGACATGTACACACTGCTATATTTAAAATAGATAACCAACAAGGGCCTACTGTATAGCACAGGGAATGCTGCTCAATATTCTGTAATAACCTAAATGGGAGAAGAATTTGGAAAAGAATAGATTACGTGTATATGTATAACTGAATCACTTTGCTATACACCTGAAACTAATGCAACATTATTAATCAAGTATGCTCTGATATAAGATAAAAATATGAAAACTTAAAAAAAAAAACAAAAAATGAGGACTCTGAAACATGAAGGGAACAAGGCACACCGGACCATGTACGGACCTTGGGACCTGAGGAATGACATGGCCACAAGTCATCAGGGTTTTGATTTTGCCTCATGTCTTCCATATTGGGTAGTGTAGAAGCTGACAACCTAAGAACACCAACGGGTACAGTCAAAAGAGGTCCCAGCAAAAGCCTGCTCTCTCTGTCCAAAGGAACTGGAAAGGAACAGCCTAATGACAAAAAAATTTAGATAATAACCCCTTCACCACAAAATGCCACCAAAAACTTGAGGCCTTACCCCCACCCTCAGAAAATGCTGAGTGGAAAGACTAGACTTCTATCTTTGCCAGTCTGTAACAAGGCACCTCAACCAACCTCTTCCTGCCCCATGTGGTTGTGTCAAGGAGGCCAAGTGGGGAACCAGACTTTCATCCTCACCTGTGGTAATGAGATACCTTCCCCTACTCCCTATGGTGTCAGTGGAGACCACATAAAGCACCTGGACTCCCATGACCATTTAGCACTGGAGTAGTGTCAGAGGAGGCCTGGCAGAAATACAGGACTTTACCATTACTCTGTGGTAGTAAGTCTACTACACTGTGGTATCAGTTGAGAGGAGACCATGTGGGGAACCATAATGAGACTCGCTTCTTCTCCAGCCAGAGTGGTATCAGCAGGGCCTAGTGAGGAGCCTAAACTCCTACATTTGCCTAGCACTAACAAGGTAGTGTTTCCTTCCCTACCTACTCCTAACAAGGAGTCTTTCCTTCCCTTTGGGATGTCAATGGAGGCCAAGGGGAAAATCTGGACTTCCACTCCATCCTTGCAGTAATAAGGTAGTGCACCTCCTCCCCTGCAGTGGCACTGTCAAAAGAGGTCTGCTCTAACAGAAGGTATAAGTAAGAACGAGATTCTCATAATACCCAAAATGTGCAGGCTTTAGTTGAAAATTATTTGTCATACCAAGAACAAGGAATATCTCAACATGAATGAGAAAAGACCATCAAAAGACATCAACATCCAGCTGACACAGATGTTAATTATCTGACAAGAATTTTAAAGCAGTCATCATAAAAATGCTACAATGCACGATTAGGAATACATTTGAAACAGATGGAAAAATTTCAGCAAAGTTATAGAAAATCTCTGCAGAGAAATACACAGACTCGGCAAAGAAATAGAAGATATAAAGAAGAAACAAGTGAAAAATATAGAACTGAAAAATGCCATAAGTGAAATTTTAAAATTCAGTGGATGTACTCAACAATACAATAGAGAGGACAGGAGAAAGAAACAGTGAACTTATAGAATAACACAAATTATGCAATCTGAGCAACAGACTACTAAGAGAATTTGTTACAGCAGACCTATCCTAAAATAATGGCTAAAGGAAGTTCTTTAAACAAAAAGGGCACAATTAAAGAAGGGATCTTGGAATAGCAGGACAGAAGAAAGAACAACAGAAAGACCAAAATTATGAATAAACATCATAGACTTTCATTCTCCCATTTAGATTCCTCAATTACATTTCTTTTTTTTTTAACATCTTTATTGGAGTATAATTGCTTTACAATGTTGTGTGAGTTGCTGCTCTATAACAAAGTGGATCAGCTATATGTATGCATATATCCCCATATCTCCTCCCTCTTGCATCTCCCTCCCACACTCCATATCCCACCGCTCTAGGTGGACACAAAGCACTGAGCTGATATCCATGTGCTATGTGGCTGCTTCCCACTACTAGCTGTTTTACATTTGGTAGTGTATATATGTCCATGCCACTCTCTCACTTCATCCCAGCTTACCCTTCCCCCTCCCCACGTCCTCAAGTCCATTTTCTACCTCTGCATCTTTATTCCTGTCCTGCCCCTAGGTTCATCAGAACCATATACATATTTTTAGGATTCCATATATATGTGTTAGCATATGGTATTTATTTTTCTCTTTCTGACTTCACTGTGTATGACAGTCTCTAGGTCCATCCACCTCACTACGAATAACTCAATTTTGTTTCTTTTTATGGCTGAGGAATATTCTATTGTACATATATGTGCCACATCTTCTTTATCCATTCATCTGTCGATGGGCCCTTAGGTTGCTTCCATGCCCTGACTATTGTAAATAGAGCTGCAGTGAATATTGTAGTACATGACTCCTTCTGAATTGTGCTTTTCTCAGGGTATATGCCCAGTAGTGAGATTGCTGGGTCGTATGGAATTTCTATTTTTAATTTTTTAAGGAACCTCCATACTGTTCTCCATACTGGCTGTATCAATTTACATTCCCAACAACAGTGCAAGAGGTTTCCCTTTTCTCCACACCCGCTCCAGCATTTACTGTTTGTAGATTTTTTGATGATGGCCATTCTGACTGGTGTGAGATACTATCTCATTGTAGTTTTGATTTGCATTTCTCTAATGATTAATGATGTTGAGCATTCTTTCATGTGTTTGCTGGCAATCTGTATAAATTCTTTGGAGAAATGTCTCTTGAGGTCTTCTGCCCATTTTTGGATTGAGTTGTTTCTTTGATATTGAGCTGCTTATATATCTTGGAGATTAATCCTTTGTTAGTTGCTTCGTTTGCAAATATTTTCTTGCTTTCCTCTAAGAGTTTGATGGTGTCTGACCTTACATTTAGGTCTTTAATCCATTTTGAGTTTACTTTTGTGTATGGTGTTTGAGACTGTTCTAATTTCATTCTTTTCCATTTAGCTGTCCAGTTTTCCCAGCACCATTTATTGAAGAGACTGTCTTTTCCCCACTGTATATTCTTGCCTCCTTTAAAAAGATTAGCTGACCATATGTGCATGGGTTTATATCTGGGCTTTCTATCCTGCTCCATTGATCCATATTTCTTTTTGTGCCAGTACCATACTGTCTTGATTACTGTAGCTTTGTAACATTTAGTCTGAACTCAGGGAGCCTGATTGGTGCAGCTCCGTTTTTCTTTCTCAAGATTCCTTTAGCTATTCGGGGACTTTTGTGTTTCCATACAAGTTGTACAATTATTTGTTCTACTTCTGTGAAAAATGCCATTGGTAGATTGATAGAGATTGCATTGAATCTGTAGATTGCTGTGGGTAGTAGAGTCATTTTCACAATGTTGATTCTTCCAATCCAAGAACATGGTATATCTCTCAAACTGTTTGTATCATCTTTAATTTCTTTCATCAGTGTATTATAGTTTTCTGCATACAGGTCTTTGGTCTCTTTAGGTAGGTTTATGCCTAGGTATCTTATTCTTTTTGTTGCAGTGGTAAATGGGAGTGTTTCCTTAACTTCTCTTTCAGATTTTTCATCATGAGTGTATAGGAATTCAAGAGATATCTGTGCTTTAATTGTGTGTCCTGCTACTTTACCAAATTCATTGGTCAGCTCCAGTAGTTTTCTGGTAGCATCTTTAGGATATTCTATGTATAGTACCATGTCATCTACAAACAGTGACAGCTTTACTTCTTCTTTTCCAATTTGGATTCCTTTTATTTCTTTTTCTTCTCTGATTGCTGTGGCTTAAACTTCCAAAACTACTAGTGGTGAGAGTGGGCAAACTTGTCTTCTTCCTGATCATAATGGAAATGTTTTCAGTTTTTCACCATTGACAATGATGTTGGCTGTGGGTTTGTCATATATGGCCTTTATTATGTTGAGGTAAGTTCCCTCTATGGCTACTTTCTGGAGGGTTTTTATCATAAATGGGTGTTTTATTTTGTCAAAAGCTTTTTCTGCATCTATTGAGATGATGATATGGTTTTTCTCCTTCAGTTGTTTAATATGGTGTATCACATTGATTAATTTGCATATATTGAAGAATCCTTGCATTCCTGGGATGAACCCCACTTGATTATGGGGTATGATCCTTTTAATGTGCTTTTGGATTCTGTTTGCTGGTATTTGGTTGAGGATTTTTGCATCTATGTTCATCAGTGATATTGGCCTGTAGTTTTCTTTCTTTGTGACACATTTATCTGGCTTTGGTATCAGCGTGATGGTGGCCTCGTAGAATGAGTTTGGGAGTGTTACTCCCTCTGCTATATTTTGGAAGAGTTTGAGAAGTATAGGTGTTAGCCCTTCTCTAAATGTTTGGGAGAATTTGCCGGTGAAGCCATCGGTCCTGGGTTTTTGTTTGTTGGAAGATTTTTAATCACAGTCTCAATTTCAGTGCTTGTGATTCATCTATTTATATTTTCTATTTCTTCCTGCTGCAGTCTCAGAAGGTTGTGCTTTTCTATGAATTTGTCGATTTCTTCCAGGTTGTCCATTTTATTGGCACACGGGTGCTTGTAGTAATCTATCATGATCCTTTGTATTTCTGCAATGTCAGTTGTTACTTCTCCTTTTTCATTTCTAATTCTATTGATTTGAGTCTTCTCCCTTTTTTTCTTGATGAGGCTGGCTAATGGTTTATCAATTTTGCTTATCTCCTCAAAGAACCAGCTTTTAGTTTTATTGACCTTTGCTATCATTTCCTTCAGTTCTTTTTCATTTATTTCTCATCTGATGTTTTTGATATCTTTCCTTCTGTGAACTTTGGGCATTTTCTTTGTTCTTCTTCCTCTAATTGCTTTAAGTGTAAGGTTAGGTTTTTTATTTGAGATATTTCTTGTTTCTTGAGGTAGGCTTGTATTGCTATAAACTTCCCTGTTAGAACTGCTTTTGCTGCATCCCATAGGTTTTGGGTCATCGTGTTTTCATTGTCATTTGTTTCTAGGTATTTTTTGATTTCCTCTTTGATTTCTTCCCTGATCTCTTGGTTATCTAGTAGTGTATTGTTTAGCCTCCATGTGTTTGTATTTTTTACAGATTTTTTCCTGTAATTGATATCTAGTCTCATATTATTGTGGTGGGAAAAGATACTTGATATGATTTCAATTTTCTTTAATTTACTGGGTCTTGATTTGTGACCCAAGATATGATCTATCATGGAGAATGTTCCACAAGCACTTGAGAAGAATGTGTATTGTATTGGTTTTGGATGGGATGTCCTATAAATATCAATTAAGTCCATCTTGTTTAATGTATCATTTAAATATTGTGTTTCCTTATTCATTTTCATTTTGAATGATCTGTCCATTGGTGAAAGTGGGGTGTTAAAGTTCCCTAATATTATTGTGTTACTGTTGATTTCCCCTTTTATGGCTGTTAGCATTTGCCTTATGTCTGGAGGTGTTCCTATGTTGGGTGCATAAATGATTACAATTGTTATATCTTCTTCTTGGATTGATCCCTTGATCATTATGTAGTGTCTTTCTTTGTTTCTTGTATTAGTCTTTAGTTTAAAGTCTATTTTGTCTGATGTGAGAATTGCTACTCCAACTTTCTTTTGATTTCCATTTGCATGAGTATCTTTTTCCATCCCCTCGCTTTCAGTCTGTATATGTCCCTGGGTCTGAAGTGGGTCTCTCTTAGACAGTATATATATATGGGTCTTGTTTTTGTATCCATTCAGCCAGTCTGTGTCTTTTGGTTGGAGCATTTAGTCCATTTACATTTAAGGTAGTTATTCATATGTATATTCCTATTACCATTTTCTTAATTGTTTTGGGTTTGTCATTGTAGGTTATTTGCTTCTCTTATTTTTTCTGCCTAGAGAAGTTCCCTTCTCATTTGTTGTAAAGCTGGTTTGGTGGTGCTGAATTCTCTTACTTTTGCCTGTCTGTAAAGCTTTTAATTTCTCCATCAAATTTGAATGAGATCCTTGCTGGGTAGAGTAATCTTGGTTGTAAGTTTTTCTCCTTCATCACTTTCAGTATGTCCTGCCACTCCATTCTGGCTTGCAGAGTTTCTGCTGAAAGATCAGCTGTTAACATTATGTGGATTCCCCTGTATGTTATTTGCTGCTTTCCCCTTGTCTCCATTACGTTTGATGCTTAGAGCAAAAAATAAATTTTTCCAACTTTATTGAGATGAAGCAAAAATTATGGTATGATCTGATGTGGTTCTCAGTGTATGTGAAGAAAACACTTAAGACAGTGGTATTAATGGAGCATAAAAACTTCAAATGAAGAGAGATTTAAATACATTTCACCAATGACATGAAATGTTGACACTAGTAGCCTATGATAAGTTATGTATATACAGTGTAATACCTAAAACAACCACTATAAACCTTTAAAAAGTGATGCACTCAGAACAGATATATCAAATTGGAATTCTAAGAAATGTTTAAGAAATCATAGCTATCCTAAATGTTTATGCACTAAACCAAAAAATATATATACTTTAAATTAGATGATGCAAAAACTTGTGGAACTGATATGAGAAAGACAAAATTCATAATTGTACTTGGAGACTTTAGCAACCTTCTCTCTCAAGAACTGAAAATGCAACTAGACAGAAAATCAGAAATATAAGAAATCAAGGGCTTCCCTGGTGGCACAGTGGTTGAAAGTCCACCTGCTGATGCAGGGGACACGGGTTCGTGCCCCAGTTCGGGAAGATCCCACATGCCGCAGAGCAGCTAGGCCTGTGGGCCATGGCCGCTGAGCCTGCGTGTCCGGAGCCTGTGCTCTGCAACGGGAGAGGCCACAACAGTGAGAGGCCTGCATACCGAAAAAAAAAAAAAAAAAAGAAAGAAATATAAGAAATCAAGAGCAGCATCAACCAACAGGATCTGATCAACATTGATATAATACTACACCCAACAGCAGTAAAATATACATGATTTTTAAGTGGCCATGGGGCACATACCAAGATAGTCAATATTCTAGTCTATAAAATGAACTTCAAAAATGTTTACAAATTGAAATCATGCATATGTTTTCTCTGACTGCAATGGAATCAAACTAGAAATCAATAACAGAAAGGCAACATGAAGCTTGGCAGAAAAAATGGTGGTGTTAGAGAGTCCAGCTTCTCTGTCCCCCCACAAGAACAATGATTGGATAGCTATCCATGAACAAAAACACCTCTAGGAGGCTTCTATAGTCTCCTTTGGAAGTTTTAGAAACACACTGGAGCAACAACAACAACAACAAAAAGAGGAGAGAAGGAAGAAATTGCGTTTTGTTTACATCATCCCCATCCTTCAAGTCAACATTGTTTAGTGCCAGGAAGGAACTTCCCAGCTAGGAAAAGTTCCTCTTGCCTGGAAGGGAAGAAGGGAGTGAATGACCAACTTCTCCAGCCTCTCAGGGCAGTATGTAAATGTCCCACTTCAGTTTCGCACCACCCAGACCAGCAAAGCTGAGATGTGTACAGCTGGCTAGCAACAAAGATGAAAAGCAGTGGCTATTATTAGCAGACATGCAGTGGGACTGATTAAAGTCCACAGAGACCTGCTCTGCAGACAAACTCAGCAGATTTCACCACTGATGAAGCCAGTGGCCAGCACAGCTGCTATGAACCCACTGTAGGTCTTGACCAGCTTTTTCCCCACAGGTATTCATGTTCCCTAATGGCAGCCAACTGAGTCCATCTCCACTCTCTCCACCCAATCACCCCTGATGGTGCCTAGGAACCACCCTGGCAGCCATCCAAAATCTCTGCAGCTGCACAAGTGTAAAAGACAAGCTGCCCAAGACCCTCCCCACCCCCACTGGAGCCCACGACCCATGCCCGCAGGCAGTGTGGGCCTCTGCAGCTGTGTGAGTAAGGCTGGTTTAGGACACCAACCTACAGACACTAGGCTCACCACCACTACTTTGCTAGTAGTGGGCTAGCCTACCCAGCTGTGCGCCTGCACACCACTGGCTTGACAACCATCTTTGGCCTCTACCACAGCACACACATCCTGGGGGGAGAGCGTGCAGCCATGGATGACAACCACTTGTGCACCTGTCTCAGGCTCTGCCTTCTGTCACTGGCCAGCACCACTGCCACCCATAACTAGCCCCTCCAGCTGTGTGCCTGCGTGCTCCCAGCCCAACTCCCACCACCAGCCACCACTGTGGTGTGAATGCCCAGGAGGAGATTATGCAGCTGCAGGAGTGTACACTAACAGCCAGGGACCCCACAGCTGCATATGGGCTCAGATCAGGCCATGCATTCTGTCACTGGTGAACACAACAGCACTCACCATTCCATCTCTGCACCTGCACACCTCTAACAACTCTGTCACCAGCCTTCTTTGAAGTCTGCATACCTGGGGAGAGAGTTTGCAGCCATAGAAGGTCATTCTGACATCCAGGGTCTCTGCAGCTGCCAGTGTGCTCATAGTTGGCCCTGACCTTTGCTACCTGCCCTAGTTCCCATCACTATATGTCTGTCTGCAACTAGCCCTTACTTATAAACAGGCACTTGCAGTTGGCCCCTCTAGCTGAGTGTCTGTACACCACCAGCTCCAGCCACCACAGCTGCCTGCACTGGTCCCTAGCCATTGGACCTGGAGGTGCCACTTAGGACCTCAACAGCCCTTGCAACTATGTTGAACCCCCACAGTACCCACCAAGGACCATGCAGTTGATGATACTGTGGACCCCAGTAGCCTGAGCCAAAGAGAAATCATGCCCCCATGGTGCCTGACACATACTTCAAAACTTAGCACCCTGTACTACCAGACTGAGGGTTGTAGCACAGCTCAGCATGCCCCCACTCACAGAAGAAAGGCTTCCCTTACCGAAGTCAATCCATAAAGTCTGGAAGTTGTGACTGCTTCTTCAAATGAGCAGACATGTATGAAAGGCTACACAGAATCATGAAGAATCTGAGAAACATGTCTCCACCAAAGGAATATGGTAAACCTCCAAGAGTTGGCCCCAAAGAAGTGGAGATAAGGAATTGCCTGATAAAGAATTCAAAATAATTGTTCTATAGTGCCCAGAGAGCTACAAGAGAAAACAGTCAAATAATTTAACAAATCAGGGAAACAATATGAGGACAAAATGAGAAGTTCAATGAAGAGATAGAAATATAAAAAAGAAACAAATTTTGGGGCTGAAGAATATAATGACTGAATTGAAGAATTCAATCGAGAGCTTCAACAGCAGACTTCAACATGCAGAAGAGAGAATTAATGAGCTAGAAGACAGACCAATTGAACTTATCCAATGAGAGGAGCAAAATTTTTTTAAAGTATGAAAAGTAATGAAGAAAGCCTACAGGACTTATGAAACAATCTCAAGAAAAATAATGTACTAATGATTGGAGTCCCAGAAGGAGCAAAGAGGGAGAAATGGATTTAAAGTTTATTTAAAGAAATAATGGCTGAGAACTTCTTACACCTGGGGAGAGATTTGGACGTCCATGTTCATGAAGGTAATAGATCACCTTGAAATTTCAATCCACGACAGTATTCTCCAAGACACATAATAAAAAAAACTGTCTAAAACCTAAGATAAAGAATTTTAAAAGCAGCAAAAGAAAAGAAATTCTCTCATACAAGGAAATGCCCATAAGGCTGTCAGTGGATTTCTCAGCAGAGGCCAAAAGATAATGGGATGATATATTCACAGTGCTAAAAGAAAGAAACAGCCAACAAAAATACTTCACTCAAGAAAGTTGTCCTTCAGAATTGAAGGCAAAGTAAAGATTTTTCCTAATAAACAAAAGCTGAGGGAATTCTTCATCACTAAGCATGCCTTAAATGCTGAAAAGATTTATTCAGGCTGAAACAAAGGATGCTAATTGGTAACATAAAGACATTTATATGAAAATATACGATGCACTGGTAAAGGTGAGCATATAGTCAGATTCGTAATACCCTAACACTGTAATATGGTGATGTGTGAACTACTTAATTCTAGTACAAAGGTTAAAGGACAGAAGTACTAAAAATAGCTATAGCTTCAACCATTTGTTAATGGATAACAATATAAAGAGCTGTAAATGGTGACATCAAAAACATAAAAGCGGGAGTGGAGTAAAAAGTATTTCCATGAGATCAAACTTAAATTGTTAGTGTAAAATAAACTGTTATATAAGATGATTTATGTAAAATTCATGGGTAAACTTACAAAACAAAAACTTGCAGTAGATTCACAAAAGATAAAGAGAAGGGAATCGGGGGGATGAGAGGGAAGATGCCGGAAGAGTAAGACACGGAGATCACCTTCCTCCCCACAGATACATCAGAAATACATCTACACGTGGAACAACTCCTACAGAACGCCCACTGAGCACTGGCAGAAGACCTCAGACCTCCCAAAAGGCAAGAAACTGCCCATGTACCTGAGTAGAGCAAAAGAAAAGATAAACAGAGACATAAGAATAGGGACGGGACCTGCACCAGTGGGGAGGGCGCTGTGAAGGAGGAAAGGTTTCCACACACTAGGAAGCACCTTCATGGGCGGAGACTGTGGGTGGCGGAGGGGGGGAGCTTCAGAGCCACGGAGGAGAGCGCAGCAACACGGTGAGGAGGACAAAGCGGAGAGATTCCTGCACAGAGGATCGGTGCCCACTGGCACTCACCAGCCCGAGAGGCTTGTCTGCTCACCTGATGCAGCGGGCGGGGGCTGGGAGCTGAGGCTTGGATTTCAGTCGGATCACAGGGAGAGGACTGGTTGCGTGAACACAGCCTGAAGGGGTTAGTGCACCAAAGCTAGCCAGGAGGGAGTCCGGGGAAAAGTCTGGACCTGCCGAAGAGACTAGACTTTTTTTTCCCTCTTTGTCTCCTGCTGCGCGAGGAGAGGGGATTAAGAGTGCTGCTTAAAGGAGCTCCAGAGGTGGGTGTGAGCCGTTGCTAACAGCGCAGACCACAGAGACGGGCATGAGATGCTAAGGCCGCAGCTGCCACCACCAAGAAGCCTGTGAGCGAGCACAGGTCACTATCCACACCTCCCCTCCCGGGAGCCTGTGCAGCCCACCACTGAGAGGGTCCCGTGATCCAGAGACAACTTCCCCAGGAGAACACATGGCATGCCTCAGGCTGCTGCAACGTCCTGCTGGCCTCTGCTGCTGCAGGCTCGCCCTGCACTCTGTGCCACTCCCTCCCCACGGGCTGAGTGAGCCAGAGCCCCAGAAGCAGCTGCTCCTTTAACTCTGTCCTGTCTGAGTGAAGAACAGATGCCCTCAGGCGAACTATATGGAGAGGCGAGGCCAAATCCAAAGCTGAGTTCTGGGAGCTGTCTGAAGAAAGAAGAGAAAGGGAAATTTTTCCATGCAGCCACAGGAGCAGCAGATTAAAGCTCCACAATCAACTTGATGTACTCTGCATAGGCGGAATACATGAATAGGCAGCAAATCATCCCAAATTGAGGAGGTGGACTTTGAGTGCAAGATATATTATTTTATCCCCTTTTCCTCTTTTTGTGAGTGTGTATGTGCATTCTTCTGTGTCAGATTTTGTCTGTACAGCTTTGCTTTCACCATTGGTCCTGGGATTCTGTCTGTACGATTTTATTTTTACTTTAAAAATTTTATTTTCTTAATAATAATTTTTTATTTTAATAACTTCATTTTATTTTATTTTATCCTCTTTCTTTCTTTCTACTTTTCCCCCCTTTTATTCTGAGCAACGTGAATGAAAGGCTCTTGGTGCTGCAGCCAGGAATCAGTGCTGTGCCTCTCAGGGGGGCGAGCCAACTTCAGGACACTGGTCCACAAAAGAGCTCCCAGCTCCATGTAATATCAAATGGTGAAAATCTCCCAGAGATCTCCATCTCAACACCGACACCCAGGTTCACTCAACGACCAGCAAGCTACAGTGCTGGACACCCTATGCCAAACAACTAGCAAGACAGGAACACAATACCACGCATTAGCAGAGAGGCTGCCTAACATCATAATAAGGCCACAGACACCACAAAACACACCAGCAGACATGGACCTGTGCACCAGAAAAACGAGATCCAGCCTCATCCAGCACAACACAGGCACTAGTCCCCACCACCAGGAAGCCTACACAACCCACTGAACCAACTTTAGCCACTGGTGACAGACACCAAAAACAACGGGAACTATAACCCTGCAGCCTGCAAAAAGGAGACCCCAAGCACAGTAAGATAAGCAAAATGAGAAGACAGAAAAACACACAACAGATGAAAGAGCAAGATAAACATCAGCAGATTAAAGCTCCACAATCAACTTGATGTACTCTGCATAGGCGGAATACATGAATAGGCAGCAAATCATCCCAAATTGAGGAGGTGGACTTTGAGTGCAAGATATATTATTTTATCCCCTTTTCCTCTTTTTGTGAGTGTGTATGTGCATTCTTCTGTGTCAGATTTTGTCTGTACAGCTTTGCTTTCACCATTGGTCCTGGGATTCTGTCTGTACGATTTTATTTTTACTTTAAAAATTTTATTTTCTTAATAATAATTTTTTATTTTAATAACTTCATTTTATTTTATTTTATCCTCTTTCTTTCTTTCTACTTTTCCCCCCTTTTATTCTGAGCAACGTGAATGAAAGGCTCTTGGTGCTGCAGCCAGGAATCAGTGCTGTGCCTCTCAGGGGGGCGAGCCAACTTCAGGACACTGGTCCACAAAAGAGCTCCCAGCTCCATGTAATATCAAATGGTGAAAATCTCCCAGAGATCTCCATCTCAACACCGACACCCAGGTTCACTCAACGACCAGCAAGCTACAGTGCTGGACACCCTATGCCAAACAACTAGCAAGACAGGAACACAATACCACGCATTAGCAGAGAGGCTGCCTAACATCATAATAAGGCCACAGACACCACAAAACACACCAGCAGACATGGACCTGTGCACCAGAAAAACGAGATCCAGCCTCATCCAGCACAACACAGGCACTAGTCCCCACCACCAGGAAGCCTACACAACCCACTGAACCAACTTTAGCCACTGGTGACAGACACCAAAAACAACGGGAACTATAAACCTGCAGCCTGCAAAAAGGAGACCCCAAGCACAGTAAGATAAGCAAAATGAGAAGACAGAAAAACACACAACAGATGAAAGAGCAAGATAAACACCCACCAGACCTACCAAATGAAGAGGAAACAGGCAGTGTACCTGAAAAACAATTCAGAATAATAATAGTAAAGATGATCCAAAATCTCGGAAATAAAATAGACAAAATGCGAGAAACATTAAACAAGGAACTAAGAAGAACTAAAGATGAAACAAGTAACGAAGAACAACACAATAAATGAAGTTAAAAATACTCTAGAAGGTATCAATAGCAGAATAACTGAGGCAGAAGAACGGATAAGTGACCTGGAAGATAAAATAGTGGAAATACCTACTGCAGAGCAGAATAAAGGAAAAAGAATGAAAATAACTGAGGACAGTCTCAGAGACCTCTGGGACAAAATTAAACGAAAAGACATTCAAATTATATGGATCCCAGAAGAAGAAGAGTGAAAGAAAGGGACTGAGAAAATATTTGAAGAGATTATAGTTGAAAATTTCCCTAAAATGTGAAAGGAAATAATCAAATCCAGGAAACACAGAGAGCCCTGTAAAGCATAAATCCAAGGAGAAACACACCAAGACAAATATTAATCAAACTGTCAAAACTTAAATACAAAGAAAATATATTAAAAGCAGCATGAGAAAAATAACACACAAGGGAATGCCCATAAGGTTAACAGCTGATCTTTCAGCAGAAACTCTGCAAGCCAGAAGGGACTGGCAGGACGTATTTAAAGTGATGAAGGAGGAAAATCTACAATCAAGATTACTCTACCCAGCAAGAATCCCATTCAGATTAGATGGAGAAATTAAAACCTTTACAGACAAGCAAGAGCTGAGAGAGTTTAGCACTACCAAACCAGCTTAACAACAAATGCTAAAGGAACTTCTCTAGGCAAGAAACACAAGAGAAGGAAAGACCTACAAAAACGAACCCAAAACAATTAAGAAAATGGGAATAGGAACATACACATTGATAATACCTTAAATGTAAGGGATTAAATGTTTCCACCAAAAGACAGAGACTGGCTGAATGGATACAAAAGCAAGACCCATATATATGCCATCTACAAGAGACCCACTTCAGACATAGGGACACATACAGACTGACAGTGAGGGGATGGAAAAAGATATTCCATGCAAATGGAAACCAAAAGAAGGCTGCAGTAGCAATTCTCATATCAGAAAAAATAGACTGTAAAATACAGACTATTACAAGAGACAGAAAAGGACACTACATAATGATCAAGGGATCGATCCAAGAAGAAGATATAACAATTGTAAATATTTATGCACGCAAAATAGGATCACCTCAATATATGAGGCAAATACTAATGGCCATAAAAGGGGAAATCGGCAGTAACGCATTCATAGTAGGGGATTTTAACACCCCACTTTCACGAAGGACAGATCATCCAAAATGAAAATACATAAGGAAACACAAGCTTTAAATGATACATTAAACAAGATGGACTTAATTTATATTTATGGGACATTCCATCCCAAAACAACAGGATACACATTTTTCTCAAGTGCTCATGGAACATTCTACAGGATAGATCATATCTTGGGTCACAAATCAAGCCTTGGTAAATTTAAGAAAATTGAAATTGTATCAAGTATCTTTTCCGACCACCACACTATGAGACTAGATATCAATTACAGGAAAAGATCTGTAAAAAATAAAAATACATGGAGGCTAAACAATACAGTACTTAATAACGAAGTGATCATTGAAGAAATCAAAGAGGAAGTCAAAAGACACCTAGAAACAAGTGACAATACAGACACAACAACTCGAAACCTATGGGATGCAGCAAAAGCAGTTCTAAGGGGGAAGTTTATAGCAATACAATCCTACCTTAAGAAACAAGAAACATCTCGAATAAACAACCTAACCTTGCACCTAAAGCAATTAGAGAAAGAACAGAAACAGCCCAAAGTTAGCAGAAGGAAAGTAATCATAAAGATCAGATCAGAAATAAATGAAAAAGAAATGAAGGAATCGATAGCAAAGATCAATAAAACTAAAAGCTGGTTCTTTGAGAAGATAAACAAAATGGATAAACCATTAGCCAGACTCATCAAGAAAAAAAGGGAGAAGACTCAAATCAGTAGAATTAGAAATGAAAAAGGAGAAGTAACAACTGACACTGCATAAATACAAAAGATCATGAAAGATTAAGACAAGGAACTCTATGTCAATAAAATGGACAACCCAGAAGAAATGGACAAATTCTTAGAAATGCACAACCTGCCAAGACTGAATCAGGAAGAAATAGAAAATATGAACTGACAAATCACAAGCATTGAAATTGAAGCTGTGATTTAAAGTCTTCCAACAAACAAAAGCCCAGGACCAGATGGCTTCATAGGCGAATTCTATCAAGCATTTAGAGAAGAGCTAACACCTATAATTCTCAAAATCTTCCAAAATATAGCAGGAGGAGGAACACTCCCAAAGTCATTCTATGAGGCCACCATCACCCTGATGCCAAAACCAGACAAGTATTTCAGAAAGAAAGAAAACTACAGGCCAATATCACTGATGAACATAGATTTAAAAATCCTCCGAAAAATACAAGCAAACAGAATCCAACAGCACATTAAAGCGATCATACACCATGATCAAGTGGGGTTTATTCCAGGAATGCAAGGATTCTTCAGTATACACAAATCAATCAACATGATACACCATATTAACAAATTGAAGGAGAAAAACCATATGATCATCTCAACAGATGCAGAAAAAGCTTTTGACAAAATTCAACACCCTTTTATGATAAAAATCCTCCTAAAAGTAGGCATAGAGGGAACTTTCCTCACCATAATAAAGGCCAGATATGACAGACCCACAGCCAACATCATCCTCCATGGTGAAAAACTGAAAGCATTTCCACTAATCAGGAACAAGACAAGGTTGCCCACTCTCACCACTCTTATTCAACATAGTTTTGGAAATTTTAGCCACAGCAATGAGAGAAGAAAAGGAAATAAAAGGAATCCAAACGGAAAAGAAGTAAAGCTGTCACTGTTCGTAGATGACGTGATACTATACATAGAGAATCCTAAAAATGCTACCAGAAAACTACTAGAGCTAATCAATGAATCTGGTAAAGTAGCAGGATACAAAATTAATGCACAGAAATCTCTGGCATTCCTAAACACTAATGATGAGAAATGTGAAAGTGAAAGCAAGAAAACACTCCCATTTACCATTGCAACACAAAGAATAAAATATTTAGGAATAAACCTACCTAAGAAGACAAAAGACCTGTATGCAGAATATTATAGGACACTGATGAAAGAAATTAAAATGATACAAATAGATGGAGAGATATACCATGTTCTTGGATTGGAAGAATCAACATTATGAAAGTGAATCTACTACCCAAAGCAATCTACAGATTCAATACAATTCCTATCAAACTACCACTGGCATTTTTCACAGAAGTAGAACAAATAATTTCACAATTTGTATGGAAACACAAATGCCCCCGAATAGGCAAAGCAATTTTGAGAACGAAAAATGGAGCTGGAGGAATCAGGCTCTCTGACTTCAGACTATACTACAAAGCTACAGTAATCAAGACAGTATGG
>NW_020172447.1:255700-268860 GCF_003031525.2 Neophocaena asiaeorientalis asiaeorientalis | reverse complement strand
AACACTCTATGATATAAATCACAACAAGATCCTTTTTTGACCCTCCTCCTAGAGAAATGGAAATAAAAACAAAAATAAACAAATGCACCCTAATGAAGCTTCAAAGCTTTTTCACAGCAAAGGAAACCATAAAGAAGACCAAAAGACAACCCTCAGAATGGGAGAAAATATTTGCAAATAAAGCAACTGACAAAGGATTAATCTCCAAAATTCATAAGCAGCACATGCAGCTCAATAGCAAAAAATCAAAAAACCCAATCCAAAATTGGTCAGAAGACCTATATAGACATTTCTCCAAAGGAGATATGCAGATTGCCAAGAAACACATGAAAGAATAAGCAGAAACTAACACACCATTGTAAAGCAATTATACCCCAGTAAAGATGTTAAAAAAAAAATGACACAGACCTACTAGAGAATGGACCTGAGGATATGGTGAGGGGGAAGGGTAAGCTGTGACAAGGTTCCATTGTAAAGCAATTGTACTCCAATAAAGATGAAAAAAAAAAAAGAGAGAAGGGAATCAAAACATACCACTGTGGAAAATCAGTGTACAAAAGAGGGCCACAAAGAAAGCAAGGAAGAAAATTAGAACTAGAAAACAGCCAAAAAACAATAAGATGGCATTAGTTAAGTCCTTACCTCTCAGTAATTACTCTAAATGATAATAGAATTCTTCAATCAAAAGGCATAGAATGGCAGGATAGATTAAAAAATAATAAGACCCCACTATATGCTGACTAAAGGAGATTCACTTCAGCTTTACAGACACACACAAGCTCAAAGTGAAAGGAGGATAAAAGATATTCCACGCAAATAGGAACCAAAAGAGAGCATGAGTATCTTATACTTATATCAGACAAAATAGACTTTAAACCAGAAATGTTTAAAAAAAAAGGCAAAGATGGTCATTATATAATCATAAGGGAGTCAATTCATCAAGAATATATAACAATCATGAATAAATTTGCACCCAAGAGTGTAGCACCTAAATTTATTAAGCAAACAGTGACAAATCTAAAGAGAGAAACAGAGAAAAATACAATAGTAGAGGACTTTACCTCACTTTCAACAATGGATATATCGTCCAGGCAGAATATAAACACGGAAATGTTGAGCTTGAACCATACTTGAGGCCAAATGGAACTAACAGATATATATAGGCATTCCTTGGAGGTATTGTGGGTTCAGTTACAGACCACTGCAATAAAGTGAATATTGCAATAGAGTGAGTCACACAAACTTTTTGTTTCCCAGTGCATGTAAGTTATGTTTACACTATACTGTAGTCCATTGAGTGTGTGATAAAATTATGTCTAAAAAATGTACATACCTTAATTTAAAAATTATTTATTGCTAACAAATACTGACCATCATCTGAGCCTTCAGCAAATTGTAATCTTTTAGCTAGTGGAAGATCTTGCCTCGATGTTGATGGCTGATGACTGATCAGGGTGTTGGTTGCTGAAGACTGGGGTAGCTATGGCAATTCCTTAACATTATGACAACAGTGGAGTTTGCCACATCAATTGACTCTTCCTTTCACAAACGATTTCTCTGTAGCATGAAGTGCTGCTTGATAGCACTTTACCCACCTTAGAACTTCTTTCAAAATTGGAGTCAATCCTCTCAAAACCAGCCACTGCTTCATCAACTAAGCTTATTTGTAATATTCTAAATCCTTTGTGGTCATTTCAACAACATTCACAGCATCTTCACCAGGAGTAGATTCCATCTTCAGAAATTACTTTCTTTGTTCATCCATAACAAGCAACTCCCATCCATTAAAGTTTTATCATGAGAATGCAGCTATTCAGTCACATCTTCAGGCTCCAGTTCTAATTTTAGTTCTCTTGCTATTTCTATCAAATCTGCAGTTCCTCCTCCAATGAAGTGTTGAACCCCTCAAAGTCATCCATGAGGGTTGGAATGAACTTCTTTCAAACTCCTGTTAACGTTGATATTTTGACCTCTTCTCATGAATCACAAATGTTCTTAATGGCATCTAGAGTGGTGAATTATTTCCAGAAGGTTTTCATTTACTTTGCCTGGATCCGTCAGAGGAATCCCTATCTATGTCAACTATAGCCTCATGAAATCTATTTCTTAAATCATGAGACTTGAAAGTTGAAGTTACTCTTTAATCCATGGGCTTCAGAATGAAGGTTGTATTAGCAGGCATGAAAACATTAATGTCATTATTCATCTCCATCAGAGTTCTTGGGTAACCAGGTGCATTGTTAATGAGCAGTCATATTTTGAAAGGAATCTTTTATTCTGAGCAGTAGGTCTCAACAGTAGGCTTAAAATATTCAGTAAACTATGTTGTAAACAGAGAGTAGATTTAGCATAATTCTTAAGAGCCCTAGGACTTTCAGAATGGTAAATGAACATTGGCTTCAACTTAAAGTCACCAGCTGCATTCACCCCTAACAAGAGACTCGGCCTGTCCTTTGAAGCTTCAAAGCCAGGCATTGACTTCTCCTCTCTAGCTGTGAAAGTCCTGGATGGCCTCTTCTTCCAACATGACTGTTTTGTGTATATTGAAAATCTGTTGTTTAGTGTAACCACCTTCATTCTCTCAGCTATATCTTCTGGATAACTCACTGCAGCTTCTACATCAGCCCTTGAAACTTGATGTTTCACCTTGCCCTTTTATGTTATGGAAACAGTTCCTTTCCTTAAACCTCACAAACCAACCTCTGATAGCTTCAAACTTTTCTTCTAGAGCTTACTCACCTCTCTTAGCCTTCTCAGAATTGAAGAGTTTGGACTTTGCTTTGGATTAGGCTTTGGCTAAAGGGAATTTTGTGGCTGGTTTGATCTTTTACTTAAACCATTAAAACTTTCTCCATATCAGCAATAAGCCTGTTTCACTTTCTTTTTTTAATTATTATTATTTTTTATATTTAATTTGTATTGAAGTATGGTTGATGTACAATATTATATTAGCTACAGATGTACAATATAGTGGTTCATAATTATAAAAAGCTATAACTCCATTTATAGTTATGATAAAATCTTGGCTATATTCCGTGTTGTACAATATGTCTTTGTAACTTATACATAATAGTTTGTACATCTTAATCACCTCCCCCTCCCCCTTCCCTCTCCCACTGGTTACCACTAGTTTGTTCTCTATATCTGTGAGTCTGCCTCTTTTCTGTTACATTCACTAGTTTGTTGTATTTTTTGGATTCCACATATAAGTGATAGCATACAGTATTTGTCTTTCTTTGACTTATTTCACTCAGCATACTACCTTCCAAATCCATTTGTGTTGCTGCAAATGGCAAAATTTCATTCCTTTTATGACTGAGTAGTATTCTGTTGTGTGTGTGTGTCTGTGTGTGTCTGTGTGTGTGTATGTGTATATATATCACATCTTCTTTATCCTTTCCTCTGTTGATGGACACTTATTTTGCTTCCATATCTTGGCTATTGTAAATAATTCTGCTATGAACGTTGCGATGTGTATATCTTTTCAAATTAGTGTTTTTTGTTTTGTTTGGATATATACCCAGGAGTGGAATTACTGGATCCACTTTCAATCCTGAAAAAGAAGAGCAAAGCTGATGGCATCATACTATTTAATTTCAAACTATACTATTTTAAAGCTATAGGAATCAAAACTATGTTACTGGCTTAAAAATAGACACATAGACAAATGGAACTGAATCAGGAGCCCAGAAATACCCATATGCACATATAGCCAACTAGTATTTGACAAGAATACTCATTGGGGATAGGATAGTTTCTTCCATAAATGGTGCTGAAAAACTGGATTACCACATGCAGAAGAGTGAAATTGGAACCCTATCTTACACTTAACTCAAAATGGAATAAAGACTTAAACATGAGATCTGAAACTGTAAAACTCCTAGAAGAAAACATAGGGAAAATGCTCTTTGACATTGATCTTTGTAATGATTTCCTATATATGACACCAAAAGCATAAGCAACAAAAGAAAAAATAAGTGGAACTACATCAAACTAAAAAGCTTCTGCACAGCAAAAGAAATAGACAATGAAATGAAAAGGCAACATATGGAATAGGAGCGATTGTTTGCAAACCATATATTGGGTAAGGGGTTAATAACCAAAATATATAAGTGTACAGTTCAGTGGGTTTTTTCTTCTTTGTTTTGTTTTGTTTGATAAATTTATTTATTCATTTATTTTTGGCTGCATTGGCTCTTTGTTGCTGTGCACGGGCTTTCTCTAGTTATGGCAAGGGGGACTACACTTCATTGCAGTGTGCAGGCTTCTCATTGCGGTGGCTTCTCTTGTTGTGGAGCACGGGCTCTAGGCATGCAGACTTCAGTAGTTGTGGCTCACGGGCTTAGTTGCTCCACGGCATATGGGATCTTCTCGGACCAGGGATTGAACCACTGTGCCCTGCATTGGCAGATGGATTCTTAACTACTGCACCACCAGGGGAGTCCCTAACCAAAATATATAAAGAACTCATACAACTCATTAGTAAAAAAACAAACAACCCTATTGAAAAATGGGCAGAGGAACTGAATAGACAGTTTTCCAAAGAAGATATACAATTGACCAACAGGTACATGAAAAGATATTCAACATCACTAATCATCAGTGAAATGCAGATCAAAACTATAAGATATCACCTCACAACAGTTAGAATGGTTATTATCAAAAAGACAAGAGATAACAAGTGTTAGCAAAGGTGTGGAGAAAAGGGAACCCTTGTGCACTGTTAGTGGGAGTGTAAATTGGCACAGCCACTGTGGAAAATAGTATGGCGATTCATCAAAAAATTAAAAATAAAACTACCATATGATCTATCAATCTCACTCCTGGGTATATATCCAAAGTAAATAAAAACTGATTTTGAAGGGATAGCCACACCCGCATGTTCATTGCAGCATAATTCACAATAGCCAAGATATAAAAACAACCTAAGTGTCCATCACAGATGAATGAATAAAGAAGTTTTGAGATTTTACATAATATGAGTGAATGAAGAAGTTGTGAGATTAAATATAACATATATTCAGCCATGAGAAAGAAGGATATTCTGCTGCTATGCAATAACTGGGTGAACCTTCAGGGCATTATGCTAAGTGAAATAAATAAGACAGAGAAAAACAAATACCATATGATATCACTTATTTGTGAAATCTAAAAAAGCCAAACTCAGAGAAATAGAGAGTAGAGTGGTGATTACCAGGAACTGGGAGGTAAGGGAAATGGGGAAATACTGTTAAGGGGTACAAACTTCCTGTTATAAGATTAATACGTTCTGGGGATCTAGTGTACAGTATGGTGATTATAGCTAATAATACTTTATTATATACTGGAAAGTTGTTAAGAGAGTGGATCTTATATGTTCTAACCACAAAAAAGAAATGGTAATTATGTGATGGGATGGAGGTGCTAGCTAATGCTATGGGGGTAATCATTTGCAGTATACAAATGTATCAAATCAGCACACTGTACACCTTAAACTTACACAATGTTATATGTCAATCATAACTTATAAAGCTGGAAAAAAAGAAGGGCAATGTAAAAAATCTCCAAAGACTTAAATATTAAACACATTTCTCAGTAATCTGTGAGTAGGTAAGGAGTCTCAAGAGAAATAAGAAATTACATTGAACTGAGTGACAGTATAAATATATAAAAATTTATGGAAAGCAGCTAAATCAGTTTGTTTGAGAGGGAAACTCGTAGGATTGAATGCTTGCCTTAGAAAAGAGGAAAGGTCTGAAGTCGATATACCAAAATGTCACTTCAGGAACTTAGAAAAATAAGAGCAATATAAATCCAAAGCAAGTAGAAAGAAGGAAATAATAAATATAAATAATGAAGATAACATAAAAATCCCTGGAATTGAAACCATAAAGACAAAAGAGAAAATCAATGAAAGAGTTGGTTACAGAGAACCAGTATCCAAAACTCAATAAAATTAACAATCTTTTAGAAGGCTAACGAAGCAAAGGAAGAGAGTAGACACAAATTACCAGTATCAGGAACAAAATGGAGGATATCATACTAATCATGTGGATCTGGAAAGGATAATAAGGGAATAATATGAACAATTCTATGTGCATAAATTTGATAACTTAGATGAAATGAATGAGTTCCTTAAAAAGTACAAACTACTAAAACTCACCCAATATGAAATTGATCATTTGAATAGCCCTGAAACTATTAAGCGTATTGAATTCATATTTGAATACTCTCTGAAAAAGAAATGTTTAGGCCCAGATAGATTTACTGGAGAATTATACTAAGTGTTTAAAGAAAAATTAACATCAATTTATAAAATCTCTGCTAGAAAACAGAATAGGAGAAAACACTTCCCAACACATTGTATGAAGGCAGTAATTGCCTGACACAAAAACCAGGCAAAGAAGATAATACAAAAAAAGAAAATTATAGACCAATATCCCTCATAAATATAAGTGCAAATATCACTAACAAAAAGTTTGAGGATAGAATTCAGAAAAAATTTAAAAACAAACACTATACACCATGATCAGATGGGATTTATTCCTGGAATGCAAGGTGGTTCAGTTGATTTTAAAATCAGTGAGAGAGTGGCATGGACATGTATACACTACCAAATGTAAAATAGATAGCTAGTGGGAAGCAGCTGCATATCACAGGGAGATCAGCGGTGCTTTGTGACCACCTAGAGGGGTGGGATAGGGAGGGTGAGAGGGAGGGAGACGCAAGAGGCAAGAGATATGGGGATATATGTATATGTATAGCTGATTCACTTTGTTATAAAGCAGAAACTAACACACCATTGTAAAGCAATTATACTCCAATAAAGATGTTAAAAATTTTTTTCCATATTAACAGGCTGAAGAAGCAAAATTACATAAACTTATCAATTTATGCAGAATAAGTATTTGAAAAGATCAACACACATTTAGAAAAATAAACAAAACTCAACAAACTAGGAATAGGGAATAATCACCTCAGCTTGGTAAAGAACCTTTTTTTAAAAAATACCCTGTAGCTAACATCATACTTAATGGCGAAATGCTGAATGCTTTTCCTTTAAGATTGAGAATAACACAAGAATGCTTGCTCTTGCCACTGCTATTCAACATAGTAATGGAATTTAGGGGAAAGGGTGGGGGAGGGATAAATTAGGAGTTTGGGACTAACATATACACACTACTATATATAAAAAGATAAATAACAAGGACCTACTGTATAGCACAGAGAATATACTCAATATTTTGTAGTAACCTATAAGGGAAAAGAATCTGAAAAGAGTATATATATATATATATATATATTTCATATATAGTACTTCATATATATATATATATGAAACTGAATCACTTTGATATATGCCTGAAACTAACACAACATAAATAAATCAACTATATACTTTAATCAAAAAATAAAGTAACTTTAGAAAGTTTAAAAAAAAGGAAATAAAACACATCTAGTTCCGATAGGAGGAAATATAACTTTCCCTATTTGCCAATGACATGTTCGTCTGCGTAGAAAATCCTAAGGTGGATATTAAAAACAAAATTTCCAGAAATAATAAGGGAGTTTATCAAGATTACAGAATACAAGGCCAACATTCAAAAATCAGTTGCAATTTTATATTAGCAATGAAGGTATGGAAAATGAAATTAAAAGTACAATACCATCTACAATCTCTCAAAACAACTGAAATGCTTAGGTATATGTCTAATAAAACATTTAGAGGATTTATATGCTGAAAATTACAGAATGCTGCTTTAAAAACTCAAAGAAAATATAAACTAAGAGACATATTGTACTCATGGAGTAGAAAACTCAACATAGTAAAGATGGTAATTTCTTTCCAAATCTATATATATAAGCTTCAGGTAATTAATATCAAAGGCCCAGCAAGATTTTTTGTAGATAGGGACAAGATTATACTGACGTAGGTGTATATATACATATATACACATATATATGTATATATATATATATGTGTGTGTGTGTGTGTATAATACACACACATACATACACATACAGAAAAGAACTAGAAGAGCTAACACAATTTTTAAAATGAAGAATAAATGGGGAGATATTGTTAATGCTTACTATATTGCTTCAGTAGTCAAACAGTGTGATACTGGCAGATGGATAGACACATAGATCAATGGAAGAGAATAGTCTATAAATAGTCTTGCAAAGTATGGCCAAATTGCTTTTGATAAAAGCACAAAAGCATTTCAAGGGAGGAAGGATAATCTTTTCAACAAATGATGGTGGAGAAATTGCATGTCTATAGGCAACAAAATTGAACATTGACCTAAACCTCACATCTTATACAAAAATTAACATAAAATCATCATACATATAAATGTAAACTATAAAACTTTTAGAAGATAACATAAGAGAAAATATGTGGACCTACTGAAGAACCTTACTGAGCAGTTTTTAGACATTACACCCAAAGCACAAACCATTAAAGAAGTAAATTAATAAATTGAACATCAAAATTAAAAACATTTGCTCTTTAAATGACCCTATTAAAAAGATGAAGAAACAAGCTACCAACATGGAGAAAATATTTGCAAACTATGTATCTGATACAGGACTCATATCTAGAATATGCAAAGAACTCTCAAAACTGAACAGTAAAAAAATCAGACAATCCAATTATAAAATGAACAAAAGACATGAAAAGGATGTATGTATGACAAACACATGAAAAGATGTCCAAGATCACTGGCCATTAGGGAAATGCAAATTAAGGCCTCAATGAGATATCACTGCATATCCATTAAAACAATTAAAAAATAGTGATAACACCAAATGCTGACCAGGGTACCCAGAAATTGGAGCTCTCTTACATTTCTGGTAAGAACATAAAATGATACAGTTACTCTTGAAAAGTTTGGCAGTTTCTTAAGAAAAAAAAAATGTAACTATGTACTTATTATACAACCTATCATTTACACTCCTGGGCATTTATCCCTGAGATATGAGAACATGTTCACACAAAACCTCTACAGGTATGTACATAGCATTTTTATTTGTAATAGCCAAAAACTGGATACAGCCCAGATGTCCTTCAGTGGGTGAATGGTTAACAAATTATAGTAACTCATATTGTGGAATACTATTCAGTAGTAAAAAAGAATGAATTATTGATGCACACAACAACTTGGATGGATCTCATGGGTATAATACTGAGTGAAAAAGCCTATCTCAAAAAGTTACATACTGTTTATTCCATTCATATAACATTCTCAAAATGAAAAAATTACAGAGATTTTTAAATAGTAATTTTAAACACTAATCAGTTTTTTTTTAACAGATTAGTGGTTGCAAGTGTTTAGGTGATGATAGGGGTGGAGGATGGTGGGTATGACTATAAAGGGGTAGCATGAGAGATAATTTGAATGGTGGAATAGTATCTTGACTGTAGTGGTGGTTACGTGAACCTACACGTGTGATAAAATGGCATAGCACTGTTTATATACATTGTACTAATGTTATTTTCCTAGTTTAGATATTGAACTATAGTTACATAAGATGTCCCCTTTCGGGAGAAACTGGGTGAGAGGTATGTGCAACCTCTCTGTGCTATCTCTGCAATTTCCTGTGAATCTATTTTATTTCAAAATAAAAATTTGGAAAGTGTAAACCAACTCAAAATTTTCATATTTATTACATGTGGGAATGATAATGTTTTGGATATATTGGGTCAAATAAAGTATATTATAAATTTTTTTAAATGAAGATCTCATATGGAATGCTTTCTATTGTATACTCTCAAGTTAAAACGGCAGAGAGCAGAAGTGTATCTATACTATGCTACCCTTATCTAAGGAAGAAGGGGATATAAGGAAATAGAAATGGATCTGCTTATTGTGAAAAAGATATACAGGACAGGTAATCCAGAACCTAATGAATTGGTTACCTATAGGTGTTTGGCAGGTATGGACTGGTAAGGATGGGATAATGACAATGGTGTAGCAGGGATGAGAGAGGAGCAACTCTTTGACTTATAGAATCATAGTATTGTTTCATGTTCTCAAAACTAAATAAATATATAAGTAAAATCAACCTGACAGAAGAACCCAAAGTGAAATACAAAGAGTAAAAAATGAACCTAATTGTATTACAGATGAGGAACATAGCCATATAGAAGAGGATAGGAAGAAAAGAATTAACAAAAGTAATTTTGGAAAATAGTATTTCTACTGTATATTTTAGGACTAAAGTTGAAAAAGAACTTTATACAAACATTACTCTCTTTGGTAAATGTATTGCTTACAGGGGTATGGGTTAGCAACTCTGAAATTAATATACTTATATTGTAGGATTAAATAAATAAGTAAATATATTTTGAATAATTAAAACTAGATTTCTTGCTATTGAAGAAGAACATTACAAATAAGCAAAGGAGGAAGGCTAAAATGATCACTGTGGTATTAGATTGGAATGGAAACAGTAAAATTTTTAAAACTCATATTTTAAAAATATACAGATAGATACAGAAGTAAATATAGATGTGTTTGTGTATCCATAGAATACCTAGAAGCAGTGCCACTCTAGTAACAATGAGCACACTTAGCACCCAGGCCTTGGTTTCTAAATACCATTCTCCTATAAAATAACCAGGGCTTCTTGGAGAAATAGCTGATTCCAGGGCTGGGACAGGGAAAATACAAGATGAAACTGGAATATCTTATGGTGCGAAAAAGTAAGGAAGGGCTAAAAAATATTATAGGAATGTGATGAAAGAACGTGGGAGCCAACATGAAACTGATCCCAGTGGTCAAAATGGGAACATTTGAGCAACAAATTAAATAATGATATTATTGGATTATAGCCCATAGAATAAAATAAATATCTATGATTCCAGACTGATACAAACCAACAAATGCACACACACAATGGAGGAGGAATAGCTCTTTCTTACAATAGAATTTTAATTAACAAATGTAAAAGAAATGAGCAAAATAGAAAATTACTACAGTAATTTGCAGGCAGGAATCATTAACAAATACTAAAATTAATGGGTGAAAAAATATGGCGAAAATCAGGATGTCTGCATAGCCTCAAATATCTTACCACAAGATATTTATTAATGATAAGGGGAAAATAATATCTTTACGGTGGAAAAGTCTGGCATCACCAGTAATAAGATATAGCAACATCTTGTATCACTAGTATGATGCACTGAGAGGGGTACAGCATCACTTCTTCCTAAAAATGTTTAACCTAAATATAATCTTGAGAAGACATCAGAGAAACCCAAGCCGACTGAATCCTACAAAATAACTGACAAAGTTGTATGTACTTTTGCCTTGTAGTTTAACATGTTTACAGGTTTGGGAGATTAGGACATGGACATCTTCAGGGTCATTATTCTGTCTACCACAGTTCACTCTCTGGCCCCAAAAGATTTACATCTATCCCACATGCAAAATACATCCATCCTATTTCAAATTCCCCAAAAGTCTCAACTGATTATAGCATCAATCCACGTCCAAAATCTCATCTAATTATCATCTGCTCAGAAGTCCCAAATCTCATCATCTAAATCAGCTAAGTTAGGTATGGATGAGACTCTTGCTATAATTCATTGTAGGGTAAAATTCCTTACTACCTATTCACCTGTGAATCTAGAAAACAATCCTTTGGGCTTGCAGCTCCACCTTCTGAATCATCCTTCCTTTTTTGTGAAAAGTAGCATGTGTTTGAAGTTGAGTAGTTTTATCAGCCTGTTTCCTGCTTGTAGAATTGTGGGGATCTGACAGCCTTCTTTTATTTCCTCTTCTCTCTGTTCCTTTTAGGCCAAGCTGGCAGTGTTTATATTGGTATAACATCCTCAAAATTTTGTGGGTCTCCCAGGTATATCACTAAGATTAATTCCATTAGGCAAGAGTATCCTCCACAAGTCATTCCTAAATAATTGCCTTAAACATCCCCTCTCTAATTCTGGCTTCTACTGAGACAGATAAGGGGATCCATTAGTCACATACCTAATCTCTTTAAAGATCCCCCTGTATAACTGAATACTGTGATCTCCTGATCGTTCTGAACTGCTAGCAAAAGGCTGTCCAGCCACACCCTTGGATTTCTCTTCAGAGCATGCCTTCCTGACAGTGAATCTCCTAATTTTAGCAATTTTTGCAATCTGTATAGGCTGAGAATTTCCTAAATTATATAGTTCTAGAAGTCCTAGTTCCTTTTTGCTTAACAGTTCTTTCATCAATTTATCTCTTTCCTCTCACATGTTATTATAAGCACCAAGAAGAAACAACTCAATACCTTTACTACTTTGCTTGGAAATCTCAGCAAAATAACCAAGTTAATTGCTTACAAGTTCTGCTTCCCACCTAACTGTATAACACAATTCAGATACACTTTCTGCCACTATATAACAAGGATCCCCTTTCCTCCAGTTTCTAATAACATGTTCATTATTTCCTTCTGAGTGTTCATCAGCAGCACCTTTAACATCCATATTTCTACCAACAGTCTGTTATTATGATTTAAGTGTTCCCTAAGGCACTATACGTTTTTTCTGCTGTGCTCCTCACTTCCTTCTGAGCCCTCACTAGCGGAATTGTTAATACACACATTTTTACTAACAGTATGATCAAAGCAGTCAAGGCTGTATCTATCATGTTCCTCTAAATTCTTTCAGCATCTTCTCACTGTCCATTACAAAGCAACTTCCACAATTGTTTTTAAGTTTTGACTTGCATAATTTTTAAGTATTTCTTACAGCAGCACACTACTTCCAGGCATCACAATTTATATTAATTTCCTATTGTTGTTGTAACAAATTAGTACAAACTCTGTGGCTTAAAACAAATGAATTATCTTAATAGTTCTGGAGGTAAGAAGTATAAAATTTGTTGGCGGTGCTGCATTTCTCTTTCCTAGTCCTTTCCATCTTCTAAAAGGCTCCTGCATTCCTTGGTTTGTGGACCATTCCTCCATATTCAAAGCATATAATCTGCCCCCCTTCGCTTCTTTTTATGGCTGAGTAATATTCCATTGTATATATGTGCCACATCCTTCTTTTTTTTATGATAATAATTTTATTCCTTATAGACAGAAACCAAACACCCAAACTTATTTTCTGCTGACACTTCTATGTTTAACTTTTATAAAATCAATATGACACATTTATAAGCATTAGAAAATATGGCTTTATACCC
>NW_020172447.1:253702-255603 GCF_003031525.2 Neophocaena asiaeorientalis asiaeorientalis | reverse complement strand
CCCATTCTGAGGGTTGTCTTTTGGTCTTGTTTATGGTTTCTTTGCTGTGCAAAAGCTTTGAAGTTTCATTTGGCCCCATTTCTTTATTTTTATTTCCATTACTCTAGGAGGTGGTTCAGAAAGGATCTTGCTG
Source organism: Neophocaena asiaeorientalis asiaeorientalis (assembly GCF_003031525.2). NCBI lineage: Eukaryota > Metazoa > Chordata > Mammalia > Artiodactyla > Phocoenidae > Neophocaena > Neophocaena asiaeorientalis. The sequence continues at coordinate 255,470 of NW_020172447.1, read as the reverse complement.
TGATTTATGTCATAGAGTGTTCTGCCTATGTTTTCCGCTAAGAGTTTGATAGTTTCTGGCCTTACAATTAGGTCTTTAATCCATTTTGAGTTTCTTTTTCTATATGGTGTTAGGGAGTGATCTAATCTGATGCTTTTACATGTATGTGTCCAGATTTCCCTTCTTATAATTTTCTGATTACAGGTCTTTTGTCTCCTTAGGTACGTTTATTCCTTGATATTTTATTCTTTTTGTTGCAATGGTACATGGGAGTGTTTTCTTGATTTCACTTTCAGATTTTTCATCATTATTGTTTGGAATGCCAGACATTTCTGTGCATTAATTTTCTATCCTGCTACTTTACCAAATTCATTGATTAGCTCTATTAGATTTCTGGTCGCATCTTTAGGATTCGCTATGTATACTATCATGTCATCTGCAAACAGTGACAGATTTATTTCTTCTTTTCCGATTTGGATTCCTTTTATTTCCTTTTCTTTTTTTCGGAGCGTTCCTCCCTCTGCTATATTTTGGAAGAGTTTGAGAAGATAGGTGTTAGCTCTTTAAATGTTTGATAGAATCTGCCTGTGAAACCATCTGGTCTTGGGCTTTTGTCTGTTGGAAGATTTTTAATCATAATAAGGGCGGATAGAGTCTTAGGACAAATGGTGGGAGCAAAGCTATACAGACAAAATCTTACACAGAAGCCTACCATGTACCCTCACAAAAAGAGGTAAAGGGGAAAAAATCATAAATCTTGCTCTCAAAGTCCACCTGCTCAATTTGGGATGATTTGTTGTCTAAAGGAGGGAAGGAAGGAAGGAAGGAAGGAAGGAAGGAAGGAAGGAAAGAAAGAAAAAAAAAGAAAGGAAGGAAGGAAGGAAGAAAGGAAGAAAGAAAGTAAAGTATAATAGAGTTATTAAAATTAATTATTAAGAAAAAAAAATTTTTTAATGGATGGATAGAACCCTAGGAGAAATGGTGGAAGCAAAGCTATACAGACAAGATATCACACAGAAGCATACACATACACATTCACAAAAAGAGGAAAAGGGGAAAAAATCCTAGATCTCGCTCTCGAAGTCCACCTCCTCAATTTGAGATGATTCATTGTCTATTCATATATTCCACAGATGCAGGGTACATCAAGTTGATTGTGGAGCTTTAATCTGCTGTTTCTGAGGCTGCTGGGAGAGATTTCCCTTTCTCTTCTTTGTTCTCACAGCTCTCAGGGGCTCAGCTTTGGATTTGGCCCTGCCTTGCATGTAGGTCGCTGGAGGACGTCTGTTTTTTGCTCAGATGGGACGGGGTTAAAGGAGCCGTTGATTCGGGGGCTCTGGCGCACGCAGGCTGGGGTAAGGGAGGGGCATGGCGTGCGGGGCGGCCCTGCGGTGGCAGAGGCCGGCGTGACATTGCACCAGCCTGAGGCCCGCCGTGCGTTCTCCCAGGGAAGTTGTCCCTGGATCCCGGGACCCTGGCAGTGGCGGGCTGCACCGGCTCCCCGGAAGAGAGGTGTGGATAGTGACCTGTGTTCGCACACAAGCCCCTTGGCGGCGGCAGCAGCAGCCTTAGCATCTCCCGCCCATCTCTGGGGTCCGTGCTTTTAGCCACGGCTTGTGCCCGTCTCTGGGGTCCGTGCTTTTAGCCGCGGCTCGCGCCTATCCCTGGGGTCCACGCTTTTAGCTGCGGCTCACGCCTGTCTCTGGGGATCACGCTTTTATCCACAGCTCACGCCCGTCTCTGGAGTTCCTTTTAGCAGCGCTGTTAAACCCCTCTCCTCGCACACCAG
>NW_020172447.1:250618-253313 GCF_003031525.2 Neophocaena asiaeorientalis asiaeorientalis | reverse complement strand
GCCCATCTCTGGGGTCCGTGCTTTTAGCCACGGCTTGTGCCCGTCTCTGGGGTCCGTGCTTTTAGCCGCGGCTCGCGCCTATCCCTGGGGTCCACGCTTTTAGCTGCGGCTCACGCCTGTCTCTGGGGATCACGCTTTTATCCACAGCTCACGCCCGTCTCTGGAGTTCCTTTTAGCAGCGCTGTTAATCCCCTTCAGGCTGTGTTCAAGCCGCCAACCCCAGTCCTCTCCCTGCGCTCCAACCTAAGCCCAGGCCTCAGCTCGCAGCCCTGCCCTCCCCGGTGGGTGAGCAGACAAGGCTCTCGGGCTGCGTAGTACCAGTCGACACCTATCCCCTGTGCGGGAATCTCCCCACTTTGCCCTCTGCACCCCTGTTGCTGTGCTCTCCTCCGCGGCTCTCTGGTGTGAGATGATATCTCATTGTGGTTTTGATTTGCATTTCTCTAATGGTTAATGATGTTGAGCATTCTTTCATGTGTTTTTTGGCAATGTGCATATCTTCTTTGGAGAAATGTCTATTTAGGTCTTCTGCCCATTTTTGGATTGGGTTGTTTATTTTTTTGTTACTGAGCTGCATGAGCTGCTTACAAATTTTGGAGATTAATCCTTTGTCAGTTGCTTCATATGCAAATATTTTCTGCCATTCTTAGGTTTGTCTTTTGGTCTTGTTTATGGTTTCCTTTGCTGTACAAAAGCTTTTAAGTTTCTTTAGGTCCCATTTGTTTATTTTTGTTTTAATTTCCATTTCTCTAGGAGGTGGGTCAAAAAGGATCTTGCTGTGATTTATGTCATAGAGTCTTCTGCCTATGTTTTCCTCTAAGAGTTTGATAGTTTCTGGCCTTACATTTAGGTTTGTTTTTTTTTTCTGAGCAAGAATCTGTTAACAGTTTTACTTTTTTGTGTTAAATACCATGGGACAGGGTTGGAAGGATGAAAAACTCAGTCAACTGCCTCACAAGGGATAAGAAAAATTCTGCCATGATATTAGCAAAGGTGAAGGAGAAAATTTACACTGTAAGAGACACCATTTCCCCACAGAATACCTCTTGGTATTTCCTGAGTGAGTGGGATTAGCAATCTAGATAAATCATATTTCAAGAGGTAACAGCGACAGATAAAATTTAAGGGGATTATTAAAATAACATTTACAAGACTCTGAACAATTCTTGAACTCTTATTAAAACCACAAAGAAAGAACAATTCTTTATTTATGAAGTTCATAAAGGCCTGAATGTGCAATGACACCTGTTAGGGATGGTCTGGTGATGTTCACGCTGTTCAGGAGCCCAACAGTCTGCTCTTACTGTGTTTCTAACCATGAAACTGTTGCAGGCGAGGCCTATATGACGCTGTATACACAAAGAATGGTCACTGTGGGCCACACTACCGATGAGATGGTAGGTTAACAAATCTTTTTCTGGTCAAGAGAAAAAAGAAGAAATAGCACTCTGCATGCTTCACTCTACAAGATGAATTTCCCTAGAAAGAATCCAATGAAAATGGCTGCAATTACAACAAGAAGTGAAGGAAGAGGACTGGTGACATTATCTGAAGGATGCAGCTGAGGTGTATCCAGGTTTATCCAAATATGCCACCTTTCTGAGCCTTAAGCCTTCATCTCTCAGGTGTCGGTTTTCTTCCAATAGCTTCATCATCTCTCCCTGGAGCCTCTTGCACTCTTCCATGAACTTCCTTGTCTCAGTTTCATTGAGGGAAACACTGTGTGGCTTTGACACGGGCCTGTCCTGCTTCGCAGCGTTCAGGGGAACGACTTTGCTGGGTTCCATGTCATTCAATTTATCATTTTCATTGGAAGTTTCAAATACACATCTCAATTTAGAATCCATCAATTCATCGGGTTTTGCCTCTTTCCACACGGCTTCCATATCTGGAATGTTTCGTGGAGCGAAGATGGTCTGTACCATAAACTTGTGTTTACTCTTTTCATTGGGGTAATAGTCAAAAGGCTGCAGCATTACTTTAAATTTGAGGTCTGTGGGCGGGTCGAGGACCAGGATCTGCTCGTGCTTCACAATGGCCCCAGAGATGGATGCCATCAGAGACAGCGCAGAGTGGGAGTGCGCCCGTGGCGGGTCGCTGGCTGCGGGAGGGGGGTGGTGGCGGCGGCCGCTGCAGCGCGGCTCAGACCGACTTGACACAGGGCCAGTGCTCAGCTCACAAACCCGATGCCCACCACTCTGTCACCGGCTCGCTGGACCGCCTGCCCATCTGCAGCTCTGTGTCTCACAAATGGCTCAACCCCACACCCACATTTAGGTCTTTAATCCATTTTGAGCTTATTTTTGTGTATGGTGTTAGGGAGCGATTGAATCTCATACTTTTACATGTACCTGTCAGGTTTTCCCAGCACCAGTTACTTCATATGGTTTTTCTCCTTCAATTTGGTAATATGGTGTATCACGTTGATTGATTTGCATATATTGAAGAATCCTTGCATTCCTGGAATAAACCCCACTTGATCATGTTGTCTGATCCTTTAAATGTGCTGTTGGACTTTGTTATATTTCTGATCTGATATTTATGATTTCTTTCCTTCTGCTAACTTTAGAGATTTTTGTTCTTCTTTCTCTAATTGATTTAGATGAAAGGTTAGGTTGTTTATTCAAGATGTTTCCTGTTTCTTAAGGTAGGATTGTATTGCTATAAACTTCCCTCTTAGAACTGCTTTTGCTGC